>NW_024474794.1:0-3163 GCF_017654505.1 Polyodon spathula
GAGATTCTGTCACCAGAATTCTAATACCCCTAAACAGACCTCCCCCATATATATCTTTGTAGCAAGGTGACCAGAACTGAACACTATTCTAGATGTGGTCTTAATACATTGGCTATCTGCAGTTGCACCATGTGATGTGTGGCACAGGTACCTGCACAGTGTATGATAGCTGAATGCCACAAATCAATATGCAAAAGAGGGTATATCAATGTTAATTTGAGGTCAGACTAAGATCTCTCTCTGTATGAATAGTCCTGTTGGTTGCCAGAGGAGCCAGCCTCCTACTGACATGAATTGTTTCATGTTTTGAAATGTTTCAATCTCTCCCCTGTAGCTGGGAATGTAGCCTGTGGTGTGGACTCTGTCAGTGTGAGGGTGTTGCTGAACACTGGGCAGGCTCTTCCCCTGGACCCCAAAGGCTTTCTATTGGGAAGCTGCTCTCCATCCACCAGCAGCTATAACACTGTGCAGTTCCAATCTGGGCTGCTTGACTGCAGCTTTATGCGCATGGTAAGTGGCATCTAAAGCAAGCCTCTCAGTACTAGTTCCTGCTTGGGGGCTCCTCCCCCATTCAATTACATTCCACAAGTTCTGTATAGTGCATTGTCAGGATATTGCAAGTATACAAAGGGTAATACTGCAAATATATGGATCAATGCAGCTGTATCCATAATGCTCTGGGAGTGTCCACTTTACCCATTTTGTGCTTCTCTGGCTCCCACTCCATAGGAAACAATGTTGGCATTACTGCAGGGGAACAATGGGATTGTGCTTTTAATCTGCTCTGGTCTTTCTAATCCTCTGCTTTGCCCAGGTTACTGCCAATGTCACCAGTTACATGAATGTGTTGATGTACCAGCCCACCCAGAGTGGCTTCTACCAGACTCCATTCACTCAGGCCATTGTGTGCACCTACACCAAGTGAGTACTGTGGAGCTGTCCTCTCTGCTTGTAGGTCTTGAACCCTTCTCTTTGCTCCACCCTCTTGGCAGGTGTGACTGGCGCAGCTGCACGCTGACATGGCTTGTTCCAGTATGAGCAGCATGTAGGGAAACCTGATTTAAAATGAGTGGCTTTTAACCACTTTGACCTCTCCTGCATTCAAGGAGGTGTTACAATTGTTGTTAACCTCCTATAGTTAGTGCTCCCAGTAGGTTTAGTTCAGCTTTTTAAAGCTCGTCTTGGCGTGTGTTCTGCTGAAAACAAACTGTTTTGATGTGTTGCTGCTTTTAACCAAAGCTCTCTGCCCTTATCTTCTCCAGACCTGCTGGCTGGACTCCTCCAGTGTATAACCCTGCACTTGGGGATGCTTCTGGGTTTGGGAAGCTGGAGTTTACCATGGGGATTATGAATGGTGAGTTTGCTGTCCTGCAATGTACCTTTTGGTCTATTAGTTTTAGTAAGTGTTGCACTGGACACCTAACCTGGCAGGGCAGCAGCCTGTACTGCTCATTGGGCTGCTTCCTCCAGTCAAGTAGAAAATAATGATCTAATCCCTCTGCTGGTCAGTGCTGCTCTGTCCTGGCTAGTGAGCTGAGTTGGGTGGGTTGCTGTTCTCATGCTCCCCTCTGTGTTTCAGATGGATTCTCAGCTCCACGCACTTCCAGTCTGTTCTTCCTGGGGTCCCCCATCAATATCGTGGCTGCAGTGAAGCAACAATTCCACATGCCGCTGATGGTCTACATAGAAGAGTGTGTTGCTGCCAGCACTCCAGAGCTGAGCCCTTCAAGCCAGACCTACACGCTCATCACCAACAATGGGTAGATATTCATTAAGCTTTATTGGAAATGCAGAGTTTAAATCTGCATGTTTAGCACTTGGGAGCACAGCAGTCCTGCTTGCAAACTATGCCATCTTACAGAGGGTGCTTGGAAGAGGGTTGCAGTGCACTTGTCCTGTAACAATATCTTGGTCTCAGACCCTAGTGTTTCCCAGAGTGCCTCCTCAGTTGAATGCTCATTTCTCCCTGCAGATGCTTTGTAGATGGCCAGGTTGCTAACTCCAGGTTTCTGCCCCGAGTCCAGACCTCTGAGATCCGTCTGGTTGTCCAGGCCTTCAAGTTTACCCAACTGAACACAGACGTGAGTATCTGATGGGTTAATGTGGATTGTATTGGAGGGCACAGGGCAGCTAGTAACATGTATAAAATTGAGGTTCAAGAGCAGTAACATTGAATTTTTCCTAGGTCTATATCCACTGCCGGTTGCTGGCCTGGGACCCTGCCCAGCTCAATGACCCGACAAAGAAAGCTTGTTCATTCAACCAAAGAACCAGAAGGTAAGGACTGGACCCTGCTGAGGCTGCTCTTTGTACAAGGGGAGTGCAGGGCTGTGAGCTTCAGTTAAGCAACACCACAGGGGCCCAGGACTACCTTAATCTGCATATCAGTTCTGTGCCACCTTATAGTTGTGTGGAATTTAATTGAAATGGCTTTTCACTTTCCCAAGAACTGGGATAACAAGGTGTGTGTGCAAGTCCCTAGGGAAGCACTTTTGTGCTGGAGTCCTAAACCAATCTGGGTGTATTGTGGAACAGTCTGTGCATGCATAGTTCACTCCTGCATTTCTACATGTTCATGTAGTGGGTGCAAGTCATAGGGGATGACTTCATTGTTCTGCTCTATGCAGTAGCAGTCTATTGCAGTGTCTTTAGGTTCAGTGTCTTGCTCTTGTGTTCTAGGTGGGAGCTCCTGGATAACCCTGGTCAGAGCTCTGTGTGCAGCTGCTGCACTTCCTCCTGCAATATGAGGAAGAGGAGGCACACTGGTAGTAATACTGCTGTTTCTATATACTGTAAATGCACAGGTAGCTGTGGGGTTTCATTTTAGCTCTTTTACACTGGTGAGTTAATATTAAAATTGTATGGCAGCCAAAGGATCCTCCATTTAGGGGTGCAGCTCCTCGATCGAAATATTAAAGAACCTCTCCCTCCCAACCAGAGAGGCTGCTTGCTCTGTTGCTGGTACTCTGCTCGATGCCTGTTGGCAGCAAAGTAGTCTTGCTGCTTGGCTTGATTCGGCCTGCCCATGTTGTAATGACTCTGGTCCTGCATGCTGTGCAGCAGGTCCTGTTTCTAACGTCCCCCCTAACCAGGCTCCCTTTTTCCTGAGCAGCTGAAGATGGGCTGAGACACTGCAGTGCTGGGACCCCTGAGGATCCTTCCT
>NW_024474795.1:0-2243 GCF_017654505.1 Polyodon spathula
TCACATAAAGGCAGAAAAAACAACATATGAATCCAAAGGAACATGGAGGCAGACGAATAATACAAAAATGACTACAAAAAAGGTGAGAATGAGTAGGTTGCGGGCTAGAGGGACGAGGAGACTGGATTGACGAGATTGGGTAGGCGGAGGGAGGGAGGATCGAGAGGAAGGAAGTCAGGCAACGTAAAGGAATGCAGTTGAATACGATACGTGAGACAGAACCGAATGAGAGCGCAGTGAAAAAAAAGTCAGGGGAGATGGAGAAAGAGACAACGCACGGGGGGGTGGATGCAAGAACGGGCGTCGGGGACCTGGAGACCTAGCACTGAACGGACCCGGACACACCCAGAAGCACGGGCGGGGGTGGGTGAGCAAACGGGGGACGGGGCAAGAAAGAACCGGCGCTGCCAGAGGGGGGCGGAAGAACTCAAAGCACATTTCGCAATTGATCAAAGACTAAAGAAGCTGTCGTTCTTTTAAGTTCGTTCTTGGATAACTTGTAAAGAGTAAAATCACAAAATGGTTTTTTTGCACTTTAGACGGAGATGACGAGATCCTGACTCTGAATGGTAATCGTATACCAGTTTAAACAGACAAACATTTTATGTTCTTTATTTGTGGTATATCTCTAGTCAAGCGCACTCCCGTGAGGCAAGGACAGCTGACATAAGGGGCACTGGCGGGTCTAATATAAGTCCCGGTACCAGAAGCTGTGGCAGTGAGGGAAAGCGAGGAAGACGTGGAGCGCGTGGGGATTGAAAGGTGCGTGTGGCGGCCGCGCGCTGGGCCAGCCGCGGCTCCGCTGGGGCCAGCGGGGAAAGAGGGGGGCCAAGGGGTTATGGGCAAAATGGCGGGCCCAACGAAGGACGCGCGCAGGCAGAGCCAGGGAGCGCCGGGCACCCTGACACCAGGGTCAAGGTTACCGTCTACAAAACCAGTTTCCAGGAGGAGCGTGTGCTTGGGGCAGGCCAGGGCGCCACAATTCAGATGCCCACGAACATCGAGCTGAGTGGCAGTGAGAAGTCCAGCAACACGGTCCTCATCACTGCCACCAAGGAGATCACCGTGGTGTCCCTCAACTACAAGTACCTTACAGCCGACACAGCCGTCATCTACCCTGTGGACGAGTGGGGTACCGAGTACTACATCTTCACTCCCCTGGTCTCCCCGATGGGAACCTACAAGGAGATGTCCATCACCAACTACAAGGAGCACAACACCGTGGACGTGTACCTGAAGGGAGCAGTGAAGTTTGAAAACCGGGTGTACCCACCAGGCAGCAAGCTGACCATCAGCCTCAAACCGTATGAGAGTGTCCAGCTGCTGAGCATCCACGACCTGTCCGGCAGTCGCGTTGTGTCCAGGCTGCCGGTGGCCGTGTCCAGTGGCCATACCTGCACGTGGAAGAACACCAAGTGCAACCACGTTTATGAGCAGCTGATCCCTGTTGCCAAGTGGGGCAACAATTTCATAGTCCCCCCTCTCAGCTTCCAGACCAAGTACGACACCGTATATCTCAGCGCCTCCCAGCCCACTGAAATCCAGGTTCAGGCCGGACTAGCCAGTCGATCAGTCAGCCTTGGTGAGGGGCAGGTCTTTGAGTTCCAGGTCAAAAATCCCTATCCTCTTTACATCACCGCCTCCAAAGGTATCCAGGTCCTGTTTCTGGCCAACGGTGGCATTTTATCAGACGGCACCATGTTTGACCCCTTCCTGATGACCATTTTAGCCACTGACCACTTTTGTACCTCCTACAGTCTGGAAGGACAGGCAGAGTTCAAGAACATAGCCATCATAGTGGCACGCAATGATGCCCTAAGTGGGCTTAAGTTTGACAACAACAATCTGCCAAGCAATGTGCAGTGGAGGGCAATAACAAAAACAGAGTTCTCCTGGACTGAAGTTGCCCACACTGGTGGTGCTGGTAGACACACTATCGTCCACCCCAAGTCCCCCTTCGCTGTCTATAGTATTGGTACAGCACAGATGAATGGATACGGGGCACCAGCACCGTGCGGTTTAGAAGGTAAGAACAGCATGTTCTACATCTTTCCTTCTGCACGTCTAGACAAAACTACAAACAAACACAAGGACAGTGAGTGTTGCACACGACACCACTGTTTTTTTTTTTTTTTTTTTTTTTGATGTTTTTATAAAAACCCACCATGTATTCTGATAGAATCTGCATCTTGCTAGTTGGTAGTTGGCACTGTCTCTCACATCTCCACTTCCACCTGTAGTTG
>NW_024474796.1:0-16569 GCF_017654505.1 Polyodon spathula
TTGTTGCTTTTCGATTCGATTTCTTCACTGTGTATGAAGTGTAGAGAAGGAGTTAACTAAAGCTCTATTTTAAAACCTGGCACAAAATGTGCAGCTAGAGGAAACAAAAGAAGTTGGTGGCACTTGAAATGGACCGGCTCACAACAAATGTTCTGAACATCATCACTCTCTCTCTTCTCTCATCTCTCTCTCTCTCTCTCTCCAGCTGTCCCTCTCTCTCTCTCTCTCTCTCTCTCTCTCTCTCTTCTTGCTTCTCCTCTCTCTGTACTCCTTCCTCTCTTCAGCTCCTGTAACTTGTCAGAGCGTGACATGCAGCGCAAACGAGCGATGTGAGATGAAGGACGGCTATCCTAGCTGCGTGGTTGACAAGAAGGGGATCTGCTTGGCATGGGGTGACCCCCACTATCACACTTTCGACGGCCGCAACTTTGACTTCCAAGGCACCTGCACTTATACCATCTCCAAGACCTGTGGCAGCAACAAAGGGCTTCCGGAATTCGAAATCGAGGCCAAGAACGAGAACTGCGGCAGCTCTCGTGTCTCCTTCGTCTTCATGGTTACTATCAAAGTACACGGCTACACCATCACTGCAGTCCGGTCGGACGTTGGCCGTGTCAGGGTGAGAGAAACTTTACTGAAGATCGTTCAAGGTAGAGTGAAAGCATGGTAATGCTTAACACTGTAAAGCCCAGAGACATATGGTAGAGCATATAAAAAAGAGCTTGGTAAATGTGTGGTATAACCATGGGAAAAGTGCAAAATTACACTTCAAATTACTGTGTTAAACCTTTTCATAAGGGTGCAGTCATAATTGCTGCTGTTACACTCCCAAGACTATTCTGTCCAACCTCCGGCCCCTCTCATTGCAGGTGAACTACAGGCTCGGGTACCTGCCCATCAGTCTGGATGATGGAAAAGTGCTGATATACCAGAGCGGTCAGTCTTTCATCCTGGTAAGCGACTTTGGTCTGCAGGTTCAATATGACTGGGAGCACTACCTGGTTGTCACCCTTTCCAGCAGCTATGCCGGGAAAGTGTGCGGCATGTGCGGCAACTTCAACGGCAATCCAAGCGACGACTTTGCCACACCCAGCGGCTCCCAGGCGCCCAACTCCCTGGACTTCGGGAGCAGCTGGAAGGTCCCTGGGTTCGCCGACGAGGGATTCTGCAGAGACGACTGCAACGGGAAGTGTCCGGAGTGCGAGCACAGCCTCATCAAACGATTCGAGAGCGAGCTGTTCTGCGGATTACTAACCCGCATCATCGATGGACCGTTCCACATGTGCCATAAAGTCATCAACCCCAAGATCTACTTTGACAACTGCATCTACGACCTATGCATGGCCGACGGCCACCGGAACTTCCTCTGCCGATCCTTGCAGGTGTACGCAGAGGCTTGTCAGCGCGCTGGCGTTGTGGTATACGACTGGAGGACTGTGGCAAAGTGCCGTAAGTACTGGGAGTAGATAAGGCAGGTACCCTCTAGATATAAAAGGGTTTATTCAATTTATCTTGTAACAGACGAGTTTTAAAATATCGGCACGGTTCAGATTGTTAGAATAGGGCTGTGGTGTGCCAATGTTATTAAAAAAAAAATTCTCAAATTCTGGCATCTATTTGTGTCGTTTAAAAGTATGCAAAAACTAATTTGATTCTTCTCTGCTCTCATCCCGTCCCCCATTGTGGTTCACAGCTGTCTCCTGCCCAGAGAACAGTCACTATGAGCTGTGCGGCAATGCCTGCCCCGCCACCTGCAGCGACCCTAAAGCCCCCTCTAAGTGCACATCCCCCTGCATAGAGAGCTGCCAGTGTAACTCCAGCTTCGTGCTAAGTGCAGGGAAGTGCGTCCCAGAGTCACGCTGCGGCTGCAGCTATGAGGGCCGCCATATCCCCGCAGGAGAGAAATTCTGGGGAGACGACAGCTGCAAGAAACTGTGCTCCTGCAACCCCAACACAGGCAAGGCAGAGTGCAAGAACACAGGCTGCCGCGCTGGCGAGCAGTGCAGTGTGGTGGACGGGGTGAGGGATTGCCACCCGGTGACCTACAGCACCTGCTCCGCGGCCGGCGACCCCCACTACCTGACCTTTGACGGCCAGCGGTTTGACTTCATGGGTACCTGCGTCTACCAGCTGGTCGGAGTCTGCTCCAAAGATCCCAGTCTGATCCCATTTAATGTGCAAGTGCAGAATGATTACAGAGGCAACAAGGTGGTCTCCTACACCAAGCTGGTTCAGGTTACTGTATACGGACAGACAATCGTCATGAGCAGAGAGAACTACGGGAAAGTCATGGTGAGTGTCTCCGGCTAGGTGATCTATAATTTACCCAAAGACCTTTACCATGTGAGGCAATTTAACTGTATATATGGTGAAATATGAACGTATGAGGCTTTATACTATATATATATATATATATATATAATATATATTATATAATATATATATATATATATATATATATATATAGTCTTTCAATAAACATCATAACCCCTAGAGCCTGACTGCCATGTATATTGAAAATCTATAGCCAGATTGCTTTGTTTATAATGAATTAACTATATGCTCTTTCTCTCTCTATTCCTCCCTCTCTCCTTGCCTCTCTTATGGATGCTACCCCTGTCCTCTCTGATTCAGGTGAACGGGGAGCTGACAAACCTGCCTGTTTACCTGAGTGACGGTCAGGTGGTGGTGTACCGCAAAGGCTGGTACGGCATCGTGCACACCGACTTCGACCTGACGGTGGCCTTCGACTGGAACAGCAGAGTCTCTGTCACCCTGCCCAGCACCTACGCCGGCGCCGTCTGCGGCCTCTGTGGAAACTACAACCGTAAGTCCCAGGATGACCTACAAATGAAAAATGGACAGATGACCAAGAACCCTAACGATTTTGGCCAGAGCTGGCGCGTTGCTGAGATCCCAGGCTGCGTCAACGGGTGCAAAGGCACCTGCCCCAGCTGTGACATCACCCAGAAGAATCAATACCAGACCAAAGAATACTGCGGCATCATCAATGACCCCAAGGGGCCCTTCCGTGACTGCCACGCCAAGGTGAACCCAACCGGATACTTCGATGACTGCGTGTACGATGTCTGCCTCTTCAAGGGCCTCCAGTCTTCCCTGTGTCAGGCCATCACTAGCTATACCTCCGCCTGCCAGGATGCAGGGGCCAAGGTCTATCCCTGGAGAACCGACAAGTTCTGTCGTGAGTGCTGCTTTTGAACCCTTTACACCTACCTACTGCACTTGCTTCTTATGAGGTCTTCCAGTGGTTCTGCTAAACATCTAAGGGAAAAAGGTCTGATCTGGAGGTCTAATAAACTCGGTGAAGGAGACAAAGGTTTTGGCTAATGCACTTATCACTAGCAACACTGATAAATGAATAAGCAACTGTTGACTTCGCTGTAGTCTAACGTATGTTTTTGTGGATGCTGGATGTTCTCATCTTTGTAATTTTATTTTACTTTCCCCGCCCTCTTGAAAACCAAATGACTATGTCCAGTTCCCCCTTTTTTAACATCATCATTTCTTCTCCCAGGTCCCAGCTGTGCCAAGAACAGCCACTACGAGGTGTGTGCCAATGGCTGCCCTGCGACCTGCCACAGCCTCTCAGCCCCTGTTGGCTGCCAAAACTTGTGCACAGAGAGCTGTGTCTGTGACGATGGCTTCATCCTGAGCGGTGAACAATGTGTGCCCATGTCTGAGTGTGGTTGCTTGTACAAGAACAAGTACTACAAAATCAAAGAGGTCTTCTACCCCAGTGGGCTCTGCCAAGAAATCTGCACATGCCAGAAGGACGGCAAGGTAGAGTGCCTCAAGTTCTCATGCGGTGCAAACGAGGAGTGCAAAGTGGCAAACGGCGTGAGGAAGTGCCAGCCGGTTGGAGAGGCCACATGCTCTGCCTCTGGAGACCCGCATTACATCTCTTTCGACGGGCTGAGGTTCGACTTCCAGGGTACCTGCACCTACACGCTGGCCAAAGCCTGCAGCATTGAAGGTGACTCCCATCTGACAGCTTTCTCGGTGAATGTGGAGAATGAGAAGTGGGGCAACAGCAAGGTGGCCGTTACCAAGCTGGTCGCTGTGGAGATTTATGGGAACACGCTGATCCTGAAGGCGGGGAAAAGGGGCCTGATCATGGTGAGTCCCAATGAACCTTTCACAGTATGGGACTCTCTCTGTTTTCTAACCTATAAATTCATAGAAAAGAACCCAATAAGTCTGGGAATGAGAAGAGGTCACTTCCTAGTCCACTCTTTGCTGGGAATCTAATTTCAAAGGACAGAATGAAACTGTTTTTTTATGTTCCTAGTGTTTTACTTGTTACTACTTCACATGGTGTAATTCATATATAGCTTCATAAAAGTACCTCATAACCTCTTGTTTGTCTCCTGCTATAGCTGAACGGTGTGTGGAACAACCTTCCAGTCAGTCTGGACAGCGGCACAGTGCGGGCTTACCAGCATGGGGTCAATGTGATCATCGAGACCGACTTTGGCCTCAGAGTCACTTACGATCTTGTCTACTATGCCACAGTCACTGTGCCCGGCAACTACCGCAACAAGATGTGTGGCCTCTGCGGCAACTACAATGGGAACCGGAAAGACGAGTTCCGCCTGCCCAATGGCAAGGAAACGTCTGATATCAGGACCTTTGGAGAAGCGTGGAAGGTCAATGTCCCAGGAGTGGTCTGTTCCCACGGCTGTGACGGCAGTACCTGCCCTGTGTGTGACAAGGACAAGCAAGCAATCTTTGAAAAGCCCAATTACTGTGGCATCATCAACGACCGCAAGGGCCCGCTCGCCGCATGCTACAACAAGATCAGCCCTGAGAATTACTTCAGCAACTGCATCTACGATCTGTGCATGTCTGAAGGTGATACCAAAGTGCTCTGCCACAGCATCCAGTCCTACGTCACGGCCTGCCAGACACTTGGGGTGGATATTAAGAGCTGGAGAACTCCGTCCTTTTGCCGTAAGTGTCTTCTTTCTCTTTGATCTATAAATCGCTCATTGATTTGTATTGACCACACTGTAAAGCATTTATACTGTAAAACTTTAAATGGGCTGAGGTTCAACTTCCAGGCTACCTGCACCTAAATGATTGTTACATTATTCGATTTTTTTTTTTTTTTACACTCCTTGCTGTGTTGCCTGTTATTGGTTATAGATGCTTTATTAATTGTTTATAATACATCCTTTAAACACATAGGATGGAAAAGTTTTTTTTGGTTTTCGGGTTCCCCTTGCTAAAAATATTACTGCCATGCTAGTGACATTCCGACCCTTCACTGTGTAGATTACTGATGCACAGCCCTGTGTCTTTCTTGTTATCACTGATGCACAGCCCTGTGTCTTTCTTGTTATCACTGATGCACAGCCCTGTGTCTTTCTTGTTATCACTGATGCACAGCCCTGTGTCTTTATTCTTCCAGCAATGACATGCCCAGCAAACAGTCACTATGAGGTCTGTCCTGAGGTTTGCTCCACTACATGTGCGGGAGTCACTGACATCAGCAAGTGCCCAGCCCAATGTGCTGAGGGGTGTGCCTGTGACGATGGGTACTTCTTCGACGGAGAGGGATGTGTAACAATGGATAACTGCGGCTGCTTTGAAAACGGACGTTATTACCAGGTATCCTCTGTTCCTGTTTATTTCCTTTTGCTGTTGTAGTTGAGAATACCAGATGATCACATCTACCCCAACCCTAACTTCAACCCCAACCCCAACCTAGTAACAGGGTGGCACTCCAGCCAACCCATACCCTAAAAAATAATGTTAATTAAAAAACAGAAAACAGACAGACAGACATCCAAGCAGTAAACATCAGCCAGGTAATGGAAATCTAATTGTGACTTGCTTTTACTTCGTTTCCATTTCGGGCCCCGTCATCCTACTCTCCGTGATGAATAGAAAGTAGTCAAATAAATTTTGCTTTGGCATTTTGCATGGGAACTTTGCCAAGTCAGCACAAAAAGACAAAACGCTTCATTTAATTGTCAGCTAAAGCAATTCGCCTGACCTGAATACGGTAAATAAGTCATGACCTGCCACATGTCATTGTTAATATGTTTTTGATTAGGATTTGTCCTTTTGTATGCCCTTAGCCTGGAGAAGTGGTCACTACTGACAACTGTAAGCAGAAATGTTCTTGCTCGCCAATGGGTGGTCTTGTCTGTGAGGAGATCTCATGTCCCAAAGATACCAAGTGTGAAATCAAAAATGGAATCCGGGCCTGCTACAACGTAGGTAGGTTATCCACAGTACAAGCAGAGTATCATTTTATATTTTTACTCCCGTCTTTTATCTACCAGGAAAGCATCTTAAACTTTTTGCATTTGTTAATTAGTTTTTTGGGTTTTTTTTTGCGTGTGAGTGGATTGCTACAACCTCTGTGCCTTTTTAACCACTTTAAATAGAATCTGTTCTTGATAGTTTTAGCAGGGTGAATATTATTGTCTTCATTCATTTTATTGAGGCCAGAAACATTAAAACCATAGGAAATATCTGTCCTGTCAGTTCTGTGTTCTCCTGTGAACTAACCTATCCTGAATAAAGTGTTCGGAAAGACTTACTTCTTCTGGTCAGCTGTCCATTCAATCGCTACAGTGATCTCCCCACAGTGGCACTAACCTGTGAATCTGCCTCCCCTGCAGATCCATGCAAAGTAGCAAATTGCCGTGCAAAGGAGACCTGCAAAGTGGAGAAAGGAGAGGCGGTGTGTGTGCCTCAGTACATTGGCACCTGCTGGGCCTGGGGGGACCCCCATTACCGCACCTTCGATGGATACAACTACGATTTCCAGGGCACCTGCACCTATACCATCTCCAAGACATCTGGGAACGATACCGGGCTGGTCCCCTTCTCTATCGAGGAGAAGAACGACAACCGTGGCAACACAGCAGTCTCCTTCGTCAAGCTGGTGATCATCTCTGTGTACGGCTACACCGTGACAATAGAGAAGTTTCAGTATGGAAAGGTCCAGGTCAGTCACTCTTCTTCATCTGCTTTACATGTCGCCTGCAGTCCCAGTTTTGCAGTACACGTTAACTCCTTTTATGTGAGTTCTGATTATTTGCAGGTATCTCATTTACAGTAAACTGGACAGGATTAGAACCTGTCCGCTATTGAAATCTAATTAAAAAGCCGGGGTGTGTGTGTGTATGCTGCATGAGGCATCGCTGCTACGTCTGAATCTTGTTGTGTTTGGCTGCTTTCTTGCAGGTAAATGGTGAGGTGTTGAATTTGCCAGTGACCCTTGATGATGGTAAGATCAGACTTTTCCAGAGCGGCCTGAGTGCTGTGCTGGAAACGGATTTCGGTATGCGGGTTACCTATGACTGGAACTGGTACCTGCTCATCCAACTGCCCAGCAGCTACTATGACAGTGTAGGTGGCCTCTGTGGCAACTTCAATGGCAACATCAAGGATGAAATGAGAGAGCCTGATGGCAAACAAGTCTCCAGCGTCATCGACTGGGCCAAGAGCTGGCGGGTGAAGGACAGGGACCTCTTCTGTTGGGACTACTGCAAGGGCAACTGCCCTACATGCGAGGACAGCGCACGCAAGCTGTACGAGAGTGACGCCTACTGTGGGGTCCTTACCAAGGCGGTGGACGGAGTTTTCCGCGAGTGCCACGTCAAAGTCGATCCAAGGGACTTCTTCGACAGCTGTGTCTATGATGTGTGTCTGAACAAAGGCGCCAAGGCACTACTGTGTCAGGCGACGGCTGCCTACGCAGGCACCTGCTTGAAAGAGGGAATCATCGTGAAGGACTGGAGGAAAATAACTGGCTGTAGTAAGTGAAGCATTTAAAATACCTATCGTTGGGTAGGGTTAAGAGCAAAGGTCTGGGAGCCTGGAGGAGCCTGGAGTAACCTGGCTGCAAATGTTGACCTGTGTAAACCAAAAATGCCAAATGATTTGCATGTGAAAACTGTTTAGGGCACAACATCACACAAAGGAAAAAAATAAAACATTCAACCAACTATAGGGCATAAGAAGGACAGCAGTCACACCAACAGATTGCTTACACTAATTAGTGTCTCTTCATAACAAATGAAATGTAATCTTTCATTAACAGACAAAGCACAAATTAATTGAGAACCATAAAAAAATCTAAATGCAGTACTGTATGTTAACACACTTTATTGTCTTTTCATACAGCTATGAAATGCCAGGCAAATAGCCACTATGAAGCATGTGCCAGCCCCTGCCCACAGACCTGCCCTTTCCCAGAAAACAGCCCGGTCTGCAAAGGCACCTGTGTGGAGTCCTGCCAGTGCGACCAGGGCTATGTACTGAGCGGTGATAAATGCGTGCCGGCTGCCAGCTGTGGCTGCTCTTACCAGGGCCGCTACTACAAGCCAGGGCAGAAGTTCTGGGCCGATGAAAGCTGCCATGTGATTTGCCAGTGCGACACCTCCCTAAAGATGGTGGTTTGCAAGGAGTCCAGCTGCAAATCCAGCGAGCAGTGCAAGGTGGTGGATGGAGTGAGAGGATGCCATCCACTCAGCTACTCCACATGCACAGCATCCGGAGACCCACACTACCGCACCTTCGATGGCAAGCTATATAACTTCATGGGTACATGCATCTATGAGTTTGTGAAACTCTGTTCCAAGGATACAGGCCTCACCCCCTTCAGCGTCAAGGTGCAGAATGACAACCGCGGAAGCAAAGCCGTCTCCTTCACCAAAGTAGTGACCATAGATATATTCGGTATGACGGTTACCATCAGCAAGGACTACCCCTACAAAATACTAGTAAGTTAACCATGTAGAATGTAATCCAAAACTGTACTATGTTGGACTGGGTCTGGATTTAATGAGCTAGCAGATGATTTACAAGTCAAGGCAGCATGAACATTGATCACCTTTTGATTTGATTTATTACTTCTCATTTATCTGCTATAAGTGTCCTGTTGCACCTGCTTACCCTATTTTGTATGTCTCCCTCCCTTCCAGGTTAACAATCAGTTTGTGTCCTTGCCATTCTATTATGAAGAAAAGATGGCAATTTTCCGCAGCGGCTGGACAGCGGTGCTGGAGACTGACTTTGGACTGCAGGTGACTTTCGACTGGAACAGCGTGATTACCGTCACCTTGCCCAGCACCTACCAAGGTGCTGTCTGTGGCCTCTGTGGCAACTTCAACAAGAATCCCTCTGATGACATGAAGACTCCCGGAGGAAATTTGGAATCCAACGATGTGAAGTTTGGCGACAGCTGGAGAGTAGGTTTGGTGCCAGGCTGCTCATCAGAATGCTCCGGTCCCTTGTGCAAAACCTGCTCCGATTCCCAGAAGAAAGTGTACCAGGCAGAGCGCTACTGTGGCTTGATCACAAGCAAGTCCGGCCCATTCCGCGACTGCCTTGCTAAAATAGACCCCAGTGGTTTTATTGAAAACTGCATGTATGATGCCTGCCAATACCAGGGCCACCACACAGTTGTCTGTGATGCTGTGGCTGTCTATGCCTCTGCCTGTCAGAATGAAGGCATCACCATCTACCCATGGAGGAGCCAGACCTTCTGCCGTAAGTCATCTGGAGTTTTTGTTTTATTGTGATTTACTGGCTATTGAATCTCAGCATAACCAGAACTATTTGCAATAGATTTCAACTCTTTAATTTGTGTATTTTTATTTTTTTTCTCCCAGCTGCCACCTGTCCCAGAAACAGTCACTACGAGGTTTGCGCCACAGGCTGCCCTGCCACCTGCCATAGCCTGTCCTCCCCCAAAAATTGCCACCTGCCCTGCAAGGAGGGCTGCCAGTGCGACAACGGCTTCCTCTTGAGCGGGGATGAGTGCTTGCCCATTGCAGAGTGTGGCTGCGTGTATGGTGACCAGTACTATAAAAAGTGCGACGTATTCTATCCCAAGGGCAAGTGTGAGGAGCAGTGCAAGTGCAGCGAGGACGGCGCTGTCACCTGCAAGAAGTTCTCCTGTGGGGTCAACGAGGAGTGCAAGGTGGCGAATGGCGTGCAAGCGTGCCACCCCGTAGGGGAAGGCAAGTGCGTGGCCTCAGGAGACCCCCACTACATTTCCTTTGATGGCCTCAGGTTCAACTTCATGGGCACCTGCACATACACTCTGGCCAAGCTGTGCGACCAAGAGGGCAAGCTCCGGCCTTTCTCCGTGGACGTTGAGAACGTGGCGTTCGGGAACGGAAAGGTGGCCGTCACGAAGATGGTGAAGGTGGTGGTGTACGATTATGTTATCACCATAAACCAAGGGATGCGATGGAAAGTCATTGTAAGTATTAGAACAGTGTTAGACAACAGTGCTATAATGCCATCAAGGGTTTTCATAAAATTATTTTTTCATTAAGTTAATCTAGCATACATGCTGTGTGAAGGCGGTTGGGAATTTCACTTAACCTTGCACAATTAGCTTCACATTAACTTGACAACAAAAATACTGAAACTCAATGCAATATAAATTGTACAGATTTTTGTGTGAAACATTTCAACACAAGTTATAATAAGTTAACCGGCTACCCCTGTCAGCTAAATAGAATTATCTTCATACCTTGCAGGTGGATGATGAGGTGTTCCACCTGCCTCTGTCCCTCGATAAAGGAAGGGTCACGATCAACCAGGAGGGCTGGAACGTCGTTGTCCAGACAAACTTCGGTCTGAGGGTGCTGTACGACGCTGTGTACTATGTAGAAGTAATCGTCCCCGGAAACTACCGCAGCAAGATGTGCGGCCTCTGCGGCAACTTCAATGGAAACCAGAAGGACGAATTCCTTCTGCCCAATGGCAGAGTGGCCGAGAACGCTGACGTCTTTGGGGCAGGATGGCGAGTAGACATCCCAGGGGTCGTGTGCAATGGCGGCTGTGGCAAAGACTGCCCGCTCTGTGACCAGGGCAAGCAAGTAGTCTACGGGAATGACAACTACTGTGGGATGATCAAGTCCATCACAGGTCCCTTCCAAGCCTGCCACGCAAAGGTCAAGCCGGAGCCCTACTTCGAGGACTGTGTCTTTGACGTGTGTGCCATGGACGGGGATAAGGACATGCTGTGCAAGAGCCTCCAGGCCTATGTTATCGCATGCCAGGCCGTCGGGGTGCAGATCAAAACCTGGAGAACAAAGCAATTCTGTCGTAAGTAGAGTGAAAAATGATACTTGGGTTGCAGTGTTCGGAATTAGGGGCTGTATTCTTTTTTTAAATTCTGCTAATTTTCATCTATTTTGTTTTCAGTCTGGTCTGGCTTATAAGAACTAGGAAGTAGTTAGGAAGTAGAAAATATTTCTTAACTGTCCTATTGTTTTATACCACGATGAACAACACTGCCATTTTAACAGCATGTATCCAAGCTCTGGTAAACAGGAATGTGTGTTCCCTTCTTTCCACAGCTGTTTCCTGCCCAGCTAACAGCCACTACGAGCTGTGTGCCGACACCTGCAGCACCTCCTGCTCCGCGCTCGTCACTGCCTCAACCTGCACCAAGAGCTGCTTTGAGGGCTGCCAGTGTGACAGTGGATTTGTTTACGATGGAGACAAGTGTGTGTCCATGAACACCTGTGGCTGCATCTATGATGGCAAATACATGAAGGTACGATCTCCTCTCAATGTGGAATACAGCACTACCAGACACATCGGGAGACATTAGAGACTGGGTTTGTTCAGGAAGCTGGTCATATCAGCCTGCTGTTCCAGTTATTCTCGAGGGGGAGTGTTACTGTTATTATGGGCTATTTTCATAAAGTAGTTGTATGATTTGAGTTAAAAAAGGTTAAAAAGGTCAGGTAGAGTAATAATTTGGCTTGTGGCATGCCCTGTTCTGTACAGTGCGCTGAAGAAGGCTCTAAGCAGAAAATGTTTATTTTACTTCCATTAGTTTCTTGTGCTGTAGTTACATTAGAATTCTGACTTGAAAGTTTTGGATGACTGCTTGAGTTACAGCTTAAGAAGATGTCACATGCATGCCTTTAAATAAGATTCAGACACGCTGACACTGTCATCTGTGCTCTGGCAGGCTGGCGAGAAGATTGTGGCAAAGGGCTGTACTGAGCAATACACGTGCAAGGCCACAGGGGCCGTGGATTCTGAGCCGCTGACGTGCCCCGCCGGGGAGTACTGTGGGGTCAAGGACGGAGTTCGGGGCTGCCAGAAAAAAGTGGGAATTTGCACAGTGAAGCCTGGCACTCATCTCCATTCCTTCGATGGGAACGAGGGCAAGATAAGCAGTGGAGGAGCCTTTGAGATTGCCTCGCTCTGCAACCAAGGCTCGGAGGAGTGGTTCCGCGTTGTGGTGGACGTGCGGACCTGCACCCAGAACAGCATCGCCGGCGCAGTCACTGTCTATGTGTTCTTTGGGAACACCTACATTGCTGTGAACAATGAACAACAAACTTGGGTAAGGAGGCTGTCTACATGTGAAAACTGGAGGGAATATACTGACACTGCTGCAGAGAACTGTGTGAATGTATATGGCAGGGGTGACCCACCCTGGTCCTGTTGCATTTTTTACATTGCATTATTTGTAAACATTAGTTGTATAAGTATTGATACAATACAGGGCGACTAAAGTCAACCTCCCCCTCCTTCCATACCCTCCATACAGGTGAACGGGAAGAAGGTAACCCTGCCCATTAAGCTGCAGAACGAGATATCGGTCCACATTTCTAACAAGCTGATAATCATTGAGAGGAAATCCAGTGTGCAAGTGACCTACAGCATCACGCAGGAGGTGACTGTTACCGTGAGCGCCGATCTCGCCAACCAGGTGTGTGGTGCTTGCGGAAACTTCAACGGCAATGAACACGATGACATGACGTTATCCACCGGCAAAATCTCGATCAGCTTCCAAGAGGTCATCAACTCCTGGAAGGCCATGGATCACTCAAGCTGGTAAGGGAACCTGCATGATTGCTGCTTGAGTTTCTCATCACTGAGAATTAGAAATCGGCTTTCAAACCCTTACCTCGGATGACTTCTCTAAAGAGGGTCAATAAATTAAATCTGAAGATCTGAGCTGTGATTATGCAGCCTGCCACAAGAACCTTTCTGCTGATAATGGGCCTGCATTACCTTGTAGAGCCTTCTGAACCTCAATGTACAGAAATGTGTTAGCGAGTGCTGTCTTCATTGCACAGTGCAGAGGCACTAACCTAACCCTTTATCTACAACTGAGCTTCTTATAATTGTGTGCAGTGATTTCATGACGTCCATGAAAATAACAAAAAAAGCTTGCTAATTTTGATTGTTCTCCTTCTTCTCTTGCAGCGGTCTGTAATCTCCTGACAACTTGTCCCAAAATAGCCAACAAACGCACATGCAATGATTGCAGTTTTCAAAATGGGCTGGGTTTAATCAGACTTTATTCAGATTTTTTTCTTTTTTTTTTTTGGTAACCAGTTAGTCTAACCAGTGGTCATTAAATATTTCTTTTTAAACATTTTTTTTCAGTTTTTTTTTTTTTTTTTTTTTCAAAAAATTCTAAAAATCTATAAATAAAACTATATTGCAAAAAAAAAGTGGGTTGTTATCTTCTTTAAAGAAAGTTTCACAATATTCGACTGTGACTGTTTTCTTATTTTGGTAACCTAGCAGCATCTCTCTCGCTTTGTATGCAGTATTCCATGACTTGTGATTTCACCAATCCAAGTTACATTTTCACCAGCCTTTTTAATGACGAGCTTAAAATACACACAGGCAGCACATCAAAGTCCCACAGCCATTGCCATTGTAAAGCTCAGAAGAAAGGGGCACACATCCCTATTGCACCAACACCCTGCAGCACGATGTGACACTGTGAAAAGATTATCATTCAGCAGCGTAAATTATCTCATATCCTTTTCCTTGTTTCGACTCCACTGTGTCCTCCCAATGAAACCCCTAGGATTTCAAATTATTCAGGAGTCTTCAACATAATAAAATAATTTCCCAAAAGAAGACACTTTTGATTATTTAAGACCATTTGTTTTTATTTATTTCTTTGAAAAAGATACCTTGTGATTGTTACAGGTACATTGGAAAGAAGATGAAAATAAATGTTTCTCTAGAAATGTGAAACCAGTATAGTAAGCACAGAGGTAATCACAGGCAGTAAATGATTGTAAGGCTGTGGACCCAATTCACAAACTTTTACAAGAACTATTCACACAACCGTCATATAGACTGTTTTTATTTTTAATTTTGTTTCAGAGAAAGTTGGAAGTTTATTCTCATTGTTTAACATACATGATCAATATGGTTTATAAACAGCCCTTAATGTTTTGTAAATAGGTCAACTACAGCACATCGAAATTAACACCAAAAACAAAAAAGTTTGCTTACAAAATTGGTAAATGGTACAGAGTAGAACTAAGGTGAATCATAGTTACCAACAGTAATGAGCATGTTCTATGACTGACACTTAAACAACAAACTTAAGCCTGGTTCTTGCTTCTCAGGCAAGGAAGTGACATACAATCAAAAGTGGGGCACATTGTGTTAAACTATTAATCTATTGTCAATTACTGTTTTTGAAATGTCTGATTCAATGCTTACCAGTTTTTAAAGAACCTCAGATATCAGATTGATACGCCCTCAAATGGTTTTATATATTTAATAAACGCCTAAGAATTAAACCCACACAATTTTCTATTTGAAAAACCACACCAAGAGAATAAAGAATGTGATGAGCTGGGTGCTTGATTTCCAGCCTCGGAGGTTCATGCAAAGCCCTGAAAAACACAAAGACAGTGGATCACAACATGCAAACATAAGCTTGAGAGGGCTGTCCCATTTGAGCAATCTATGATGTCATGTGAATAAAAACCTCACCATGATACTTAGACTAGAGCGAGATGTGGAGAAGTGAGGATGCGAGATGTGGAAAAGCATCATTGCTTTTCTTATCCTCAAGCTGTCAGTTCTTTTAAATACAATTCTGTTCATGTTAAGATTTGTCCCAAAAATGATCTGAACTTGGAAAGGCAAGACCTTCTCCCAAAGGTAGCTGTCCACATTGGTAACCAAACAACCACCAAATGACATAATAACTACCCCAGATAAAAAATAAATAAACAAGACCCATACTCATAAAGCATTTACCACCTTGTTCATTTTGCACCCTCTTTTTGTAAAACGGCAAACATATTATTTGAAACTTTTCAAACATCAGTGGTTTTTTTTTTTTTATTATATAAGTAAAAACTGGTGCAAACATGGTATGTGGTAAATGCTTTTTGAATATGACCCCAACTGCAGTACAAACATCGACGCTACTCTGCGGAAAATAAAAAGGGTGCCAGTCTGAACACGCGTTCAGAAACGTACCTCACTCCTTCCAGTCTGTGTGGAAGGCTAAGATGTTGGTTGCAATCCGGCTGCTTCTCATCATCAGGTCATCAGGGATTAACCCGTTGAAATTTCCACACAGGCCGCAGAGCCGGCTGGCGTAGGCCTCGCTCACTGTCACCTTCACGTTACCCAAGCTGCAGTACTTGAGCTCAATCCCAGAGCTGTGCTTAATCAGGACAGTTCCCTGGGACAGCCTGATGGAAATGTCTCCTATGTCTGCTGGTAACATCACCTGCTGTCCATTCACCTGGAGATGTAAAGCAGAGTGCATTGCAGCCTGTAACTGTTTTTAAAATAAGTAGAAAAATAAATGTTCTACTGTTTTTTTTTTTTATGCAATCATTCTTAGCAGTTTACTACAATTACTCACATGTGTTGATAAGCCTGTTTGAAGTTCACAAGTTAATGTGAAATATCTTATTGTGACATAATAAATACTGTTCAGCTTTAAACTAAGTCTTTGTGGCAACCTCCTTTCTGCAGGTGTGGTGAGTGGCAACCTGCTCTCCCAAGTAAAGTAACCTGTACTTGAGGAAGTGTTTTCCATTGACTTCATAGTGTCAGAGTAAGAATCCACTCTTCTGCAGATCTCTGTCCAAAAAGGTTATTATCAACCTGCTGTAAATTATAATAATCAGAGGCGCATGTCCCCTTTACAAACTAGCGATCAGCTGACGCTGACATTGCAAGCACAGGGGTGCGGTTCAATAACCCTGTCTAGTCTAAACCTCTTTGAATCATAGTGCATTATTCTGCACTCACCAGAACCACCAGATCCGGCTTCAAAACGATGGACGTGGCTTCATAGTTAAAGTAAATAGCTTTCGTCATCGGTGTCGGGGCAGCCAGGTTTAGGTCAGCGGTGACTTTGAAGCGAGTCTGGGAGCTGTCGCAGAGGGTGATCATCTTATACTTTCCGCTCGACCCCAGTGTTGTCATCAGCTTGTCAAACGTGGTGAGCCCGCCCATGGAGAGCAGGTTGCAGCTGGCATGAGTGCGGCCGCACGTCCGGATTCCTCTTTGCACCACACAGCTCTCCCCTGGGGCACAGCTGATCTTCCCACAGCTTACATACCCCTCGACCGTGCACTTGCACCTCTCTGTGCAGTCTTCAGACACAAGGGACTCCCCCACCTGCATGGGCAAGCAAAGAGTTCGGGGATTGAACAGTCAATGGGAAAACAACATGTTTCATTGTATTTGTTTAAAATGATGTGATCATATAACAACATTACAACAGGTCTATCCCTCTAATTCATGTTATAGGTCTCAATGTGC
>NW_024474797.1:0-44809 GCF_017654505.1 Polyodon spathula
AGTTTTGAAAGAAAAACCTATTATAACAGATATGTTTTTTTCAAAACATGATACAAATGAGCTTGTTACCTATACACACTTGTAATAAAAAAAAGTGTGTTCTAGAAAGTTCTAGAAATGCGTTCGAGTTCATCTGTGCCCTTGCCCTATAATAACCCGTATCTTATATAACTTTTTTTTGTCACGCTTATATAACTTGTTTTTGTCAGAATGTTCTAGGGAAAGGGATGGTTTATTCAGAGGGCCGAGCCTCGAGGGAGTGATCTGGCCAATTACTCTCTCGCACGCAGAAGCCTAACTTGGTAAGTTATAAAGGATGGGGTTCTCCCCTGCTCTGATGAGAGTCAGCCGTGAGGATTAGCGTGCAGTCCTGCTCGGTATTTTTTTTGGAGACAGCTGCTATCTCTTACCAGGGTCGAAGGGCTCTCCCGATCTGCTTGGAAGGGTAAGAATTAGTTCAGTTGCGTCTCATGGATTGTATTGATCTGTGATTAATATAATCTTTGTATGTAACCTTGTTGGGTTGTGTCCCGTTAGGGATATCGTTATTCGCAGTATAGCATCTGTGTATGTAACTGTGTGTGTGTGTGTGAAATAATAAAGGACCTTTTGAAATTACTCTGTGAAGTAATTGTCTTATTTACCTCCACATCAACTTCCTTTTAAATTTAAAGTAATTAAATTTCACACAACACACTGTGGCAAATCAAGGGTATTCCGATCATATTTGTTGAAATGGGTGAAACTGCTGTGCAATAGGGGTCTTATTTCCATCCCTGTGATATACTGCACTAGGTTTAAAAAAGCCATAATTTTTTTGTCTTTTTGTGGGTAATTTCACCTGGAGATTGAAACAATATAAAGGATATAAATGACACATCTTGCTAATGCATTTTCGCACTACTGTATATTGTAACGTAGCTGCCTCAGAGACCCGTCTCAAAAGCAGGTCAGTTGGTTCCGGTTGCTGAATGGTAAACTGTTACTGTTACTGTTAAACATTAGACGACATTGTCCTGTTACTTCCATCATAGCAACGTGTTGCTTTTCCAATCGCCTGATTGGTTCTTTGATCTGTCCAATCGCAGTGCTCTGTTTGTATTCCGAGTTTATATCAGAGTGCTGTCCAGAGGGAATGCGGGAGAGTTGGCATATCCACATTCTCCTGGTGCGTGTCAAATAAATGCCGGTGAAGGCAAGTTTTATTCAGGTAGGGACAGTTTAGCTTAGTTATTGTCTAAAAAGACAAGTAACAGAGCTTTTGTGCTAGTAACACATGAATACGATGTAGCTGAAATGTGGGAGTGCGTAAAACAAAAAGCCAAGGTCTCCTTGTGAAGTTACTGTTCCCTTCATCAATGCATCTCTTCTGGCACGGAGCTCAGGCAAGTGAACATTACTTAATGTGTACTTCTATGGGTTGTAAACCTCTTAGAATAATGGTGCTTATTGCTGGTGTACTATGGTACTGAAGAGCAGTGTCACCGATCAATGATTCTAAATATTAATGCATTTTGTTAATTAACAAGAAACAAATGATTAAACGAGGCTACGCAGAACTGCGCAGGTGTTTCGGCAGTGGTTACTACACTAGATTTCGAGTTTTTCTCTTCAATTCTTGATGCCTTAGCAACTCTGAAACCGTTAAAAACAACTGCATCTAATAACGCAGAATTTAAAATTGAAACATTGGGTGTATTTATTGCAGTTCACAACAATTCATGTTTTTTTTTTATTTAATCAAAACATGTTAAGTGTACAAAAAGCTAGGTTAGACAATGTGATTACAAGATGTGTGTGTGTTTAGATCGACAGATAGATAGATAGAAATAAATAATACATTGACAAATAATACTTTGTATGAAAACAAACTCAAGTGAGATCTACATGTTTTAAACGTGCTCAGAGCTGCCTTTTGTTTATATTAGTGTATGTATAAGTATTCTGGTTAGAATAACAGTGATATTTAAAACTAGACTGACCTTCATGTATCTCCCATTGTGAACACAGCCGCACTTATTCAGCAACACACATTTTTCCCCATCAGAGACGTAGCCTGACTCACACTGGCAGCCCTCATAACACTTGGAGGAGCAGGTGAGGGTGGTGATGGCACTGGCACAGGTGCTGCCACAGGTGTCAGCACACACATCATATTGGCTGTTCACAGGACAGGTCATTGCTGAAATGCACAACAACAAAAACACTTGTCTTGTGAATGCAGTAAACTATGGGTAAGGTTTGCAAATAATAATCAAAATTATAATTCCGGTAATGAGAAGAAAAGGAAAAAAAACCCTAACAGTGTTTGTAATGACCTGGCGTGAATATGGATATGTGTTGGAAGTCTCAAAGACCAGCAGGAGTAATAAGCTACCCGTTACCCCAACCCCCACATGGGGGTGCCTCGCTGGGCCACAGCTGCTAGGGTTAGATTATTGGGAGGCACTTCTACTAGAGCTAACCTGCTACATCAGTGGGTAAAGCTCTCAAAGTAAAATAGACAAATGCTTTGGTTGATCACACACACACACACACACACAAAAGACACATATCTACATACGGCAGAACCCATCATTCCTCCAGGGCTTGATGATGACTCCAGCATCCTGGCAGGCAGCAGTGTAGGCTTCCAGATTCCTACAGAGGATGTCCCTCAGCCCGTCGGTGGCGCATACATCAAAGACACAGTTTTCAAAGTAAATGTCAGGACTGATGATGGAGCGGCAGGCTGCGAAGGGGCCCGTTGTGGAGGAGATGATCCCACAGCTGTCTGCTTTGCTATACTTGGCCTTGTTGGTTTCGTCACAACGGGGGCAGTCCTGGTCACAGCCATGGTTGCACTTGGCTCCTTCTACAAAGACTTGCCAGCTGGCCCCGAAGGCATTGACGTTCTCTGTGAGTCCGCCACCCTGCAGTGCAAACTCATCCTTTTTGTTGCCGTTGAAGTTGCCACAAAGTCCGCCTACCTTGTTCCGGTAGTTGCCAGGGACGGTCACCTGCACGTAGTACACCAAATCGTAGAGGACCTTCAGCCCAAACTCTGTCTGAAGGATGATGTTTTTACCCTGCTGGATCACGGAAACCTTTCCATCGTCCAGTTTCAGGGGTAGGTTTGTATTGATTCCATTCACCTGAAAATGATTGGGATATCTTTAATTAAAAGAAAATATTTAATCTTGTAAGGAAACTGAAAAATAGTGGAAACAGAAAGATTCATTAAGCATTCAGATTCTTTAATTGGGAATATTAACTATACAGAAAGGGACAAGTTGTTTCTAGACTAAATACAATATTTTGTTCATTGCATCCAACAAAAATGCCTGATTCATTAAAGACCGATTTAGGAACAATTGCAGGCACGCAATGTTTGTGCTTGTGTTTTGAATGACAGGACCTCTCAAATAGTGCTTTCCTGCATAATAACAAAACATGACAGAAGAGATACTCTTCCATCTCAGCTCACCTTCACTCTCCATTGGACCTTCTGCTCCATAGTGATGCTGTAACCATTCACCTTAGTGACCACCATTCTAGTGACAGCCACCTTCGTTTTGCCATAGCTCTCATTCTCCACCTGCACTTCAAAAGGTGTAAGACTGCCGTTCGTGTACAGGAGCTTTGCCAGTGTGTAGGTGCAGGTGCCCTGGAAGTCGAATTTCAGCCCATCGAATGAGGTGTAGTGTGGGTCCCCAGAAGCAGTGCACTTCCCCTCCCCTAGGGGATGGCATCCCTGCACACCATTCTTTACTTGGCATGCCTCGTTCTCCCCGCATGTGATTGGCTGGCACTGCACAGCTCCACTGGCACCGCACGTGCACTGACTCGTGCACAATCCATCAGGGAAAAACATTTCCCCAGCCTTGTAGTAGCGGCCACTGTACATGCAGCCACACTGGGCAATGGGAACACACTGGACTCCACTGAGAATGAATCCCTCATTACACTGGCATCCTTCCTCACACAAAGCATCGCACTGGGTGCCAGTGGTGAGACTGGCACACGTTGATGGGCATCCACTGGCACACAACTCATAGTGGCTGTTTTGAGGACAGACAGGAGCTGAGGGGAGTAAAATTCAAATAATCCATAAACTGTTTCAAGTAGGACTATACTTTTTACAGAAGATTGAAATAAAAACTACACTTACCGCAAAATGTGTCTTTTCTCCATGCATAAACCTGGGCTCCAGCCTCCTGACATTTGGTGACGTAGCCACTAATAGCCTTACACACAACAGTCTGCATGCCCTTGTAGAGGCAGGCATCAAACACACAGTCATCGAAGAAATATGTAGGGGGCACCTTGGCATGGCAATCTCTGAACGGCCCAGTCGGATCCGTCATTATGCCACAGTATGCATTGGTCTCATATTGACGTTTCTGAGTGACATCGCAGTTTGGACACGTTCCTTTGCACTGGTCACTGCAGCCGGGGATGTTTTCTGTCTTCCAGCTCGCTCCAAACTCTGCTGGGACTTGGGTCAGCTGCCCGTTCTTCATAGTCAAGTCATCCTTGCCATCCTGGTTATAGTTTCCACACAGACCGCACATAGCGCCTGCATAACTTTCAGGTACAGTGACTGTCACTCGGCTGTTCCAGTCGAAAGTCACCTCCAATCCGAAACCGGTCTGAATGATGGCTTTCCAGCCTTTGCTTTGGATTGATAATCTGTTGTCTTCTATGCTCAAGGGTAGGTTCTCCCACAGGTTGTCCACCTAGTTTATTAGTAAAGTAGGAAAATATAATCAACATTAATGTAATCATACAAAAAATCATCAAATAAAATTAAATTACACATCCCTCTAAAATGCAGCTCTGTGCCAGTAAAGCATGTATTACCTCTGTAAGAGTTTGAATGAGGGAAATCCCTAAATTGTCAGTTTGTATCTAAGAATATACATTAGACACAAACACTCACCTGGACCTTCCCTGCATGGTCTGTGCTGATGATGATGATGTGGCCGTACACGTTGACTTGTACGAGCCGTGTGTAAGCCACAGCCTTATTGCCTCGGTGCTCATTCTGCACCTGCACCTGGAACTTCTCCAGTTCATCAGTGGAATTGCAGACAGCTGCTAGCTGGTAGAAGCAGGTTCCCTGGAAGTCAAACTTGCGTCCATCAAAGGAGATGTAGTGCGGGTCCCCACTGGCACTGCACGTTGCCTTTCTGTTGGAATAACAATCCCTTACTCCTTTAACTACCTTACAAACTTCGAAGGGCTTGCATTTTGTGTTTCTGCACTGAACTTTGCCAGTGCCTGCGTCACAGATGCATGATTGCTCGCAGCTATTGTCAGACCAGAGTCTGACCCCAGGTGGGTAGTATCGGCCCTGGTAGGTGCAGCCACATTTCTTGACAGGCACACACTCTCCAGCACTGAGAACGAAGCCTTCGTTACACTGGCAGGTCTCGGTGCAGGGCAGCTTGCAGTTGACAGAAGCACTAGGGTTGGAGCAGGATGCAGGACAGGCACTGCCACAGGACTCGTAGTGACTGTTGGGAGGACATGTCAGAGCTACAGGGACAAGACAGAATAAAATGGAATTCAGTGCCTATACAAGTCTCTCGTCTTCAAAAAGTGAATGTAGCGCATGCATATATTTAATCCCTTTTGCATACATTGATATGTTTTGTAAGTACTGTTCATAACATGTTAATTTAAATATTGGATGATTGTGCAGCCTGGATACTCACGACATTGGGACTGCTTTCTCCAGTTGTATACTTCAACTCCCCTTGCCTGGCAAGCATCTGCATAGGTCTTCAAAGCCTGACAGAGGAAAACCCTAAAGCCGTCATTCAAACACACATCGTAGACACAGCCGTCCATAAAGAGCTCTGGTTTGATGACTGCATGACAGTCCCTGAAAGGCCCATCAACTTTGGCCAGCAGACCACAGCTCTCCTGTCCCTGGTACTTGGAGATGAGGTTGGACTCGCAGGTCTTGCACTCTCCCTTGCAGTCATCCCAGCATGCAGGATCATCATCTTTAACTTTCCAGCTTGTCCCAAAGGACGCAGCATTGTTGGCCTCTTTTCCATCCACCATTACGAAATCATCTTTTGAGTCACCATTGTAATTACCACATAGACCACACAGCTGACCAAGGAAGGTGCTTGTGATAGACACAGTGAGGTGGTGGTTCCAGTCATATGACAACCTGAGACCAAAATCGGTGTCCAGAACAGCGTGGCCTCCACTTTGATAGATTTTTACTTTTCCTTCCTGCAGCGTGCTGGGCAAGTAATACATGTTCTGATTGACCTGAAATAGAAAACAAAACAGTTATTTATATTGCTAGAAATGTGATGGTTTGTGAAAAAGACACAGAGCTCTATGGAGCACACTTTTCAAATGTCAATTAATTGTGGAGAAATCCACATGGTCATAAGATTTTTTTTTTTTTTTTCAGTGACACTCAGTATTGACTACATAGTTCTTACCCTCACTCTGCCATTTTCAGATTTGGCCATAGTTATCGTTAAGCCATAGACCTGGACGTTGACATGTTTTAAGTAGGCCACTTGTGTGCTACCCCGGTTTTCGTTCTTTGCCTCGATATTGAAGCTGGGCAGGGTTTCATTCCCGCAAGTCTTGGCGATGGTGTAGGTACAGGTGCCCTGGAAATCGAAGCTTCGTCCATCGAAGGTGCGGTAATGTGGGTCTCCCCAAGCGATACACTCCGCTTTCGATAGTGGTAAGCACACAGCCTGGTTGTCCACTTGTTGGCACGTTTCCCCGTTCCTGCACTGCTTCTTTTTGCATAGATCCACAACTGCAGGTGGGTAGGAAAGGAGAAGTAGGTTAGGATTAATTAAATTGCCAAGGTAGGAGAGTAAGTCGGAGCAGAAAAAAGAATAGACCACATCATCTCAAAGATCACAATTAAGATAAAGGTAATACCAGGAGCATGCAAACGTTCCAACATCGAAGACATTTTGTGTAGAAACAACTGAAGTTATGCAGGAGTCACCAAGATTAAAGGAATGCCTTTTATCTCTCTACTGCCACCATCTTTACACAAGATTCAGCAGCAGCAGGATGGCCTACCAGAGTAAGGCACAGATCTGTTATTACCATCACAATTCAGCACCATGCTGTCCTTTCCTTCCACCATTAAAGCCAGCAGTGCCATTATCAAACTCACGCTCATCTAAACAGATCTGGGCTCCGTTGTGCACAGCACACCCTGTGGTGCATTGGATTGTCTCACAGCTCACCGCTCCCTTGGGGTTACATGTGCACTTCCTGGAGCAGTCTGCAGACATCAGGGACTCCCCAACCTGGGAAGAAAAGGGAGTACATTGTAACGGGGTCAAATTGAGCAGGAATCTAGAGATAGATCACACTGTACAGGATCTCGCTCTGCTAGAGGCCATGCAGCGGCACAGGAACTGGTTTTATAATCCACAATGAAATATTTTCTGTTGCAAGAGGAATTACTGTTTGAAAGGAAATTGCTATTGATATCCTCTGTCGCAACCAAATAGCTTCATAAACAAATTTGCAGTCACCAAAAAATTTCACAATAAAAGACGAGGAATGGGGCTGACCTTCATGTATCTCCCGTTGTGCGAACAACCACAGTTTCCAGAGGATACACACTGTTCCCCATCAAACACAAAGCCAGGGTCACACTGGCAGCCCTCATAACACTGAGATGTGCAGGTGAGGGGGGCGATGATACTTGCACAAGCACTGCCACAGGTGTCCGCACAAACCTCGTACTGGCTGTTCTTTGGACAAGTCATTGCTAAAATGAGACACAGAAATACTTAAAATACATTAAAAAAGCCCCAGTTAATTCAATACTCTTAAAACACCAGTGTAACATACTCATTATATCAATTGCAACAAGATAAACAATGAATTGCTTACGGCAGAACCCATCGTTCCTCCAGGGCTTGATGATGACTCCAGCATCCTGGCAGGCAGCAGTGTAGGCTTCCAGATTCCTACAGAGGATGTCCCTCAGCCCGTCGGTGACGCATACATCAAAGACACAGTTTTCAAAGTAAATGTCAGGACTGATGACGGAGCGGCAGGCTGCGAAGGGGCCCGTTGTGGAGGAGATGATCCCACAGCTGTCTGCTTTGCTATACTTGGTCTTGTTGGTTTCGTCACACCGGGGGCAGTCCTGGTCACAGCCATGGTTGCACTTGGCTCCTTCTACAAAGACTTGCCAGCTGGCCCCGAAGGCATTGACGTTCTCTGTGAGTCCGCCACCCTGCAGTGCAAACTCATCCTTTTTGTTGCCGTTGAAGTTGCCACAAAGTCCGCCTACCTTGTTCCGGTAGTTGCCAGGGACGGTCACCTGCACGTAGTACACCAAATCGTAGAGGACCTTCAGCCCAAACTCTGTCTGAAGGATGATGTTTTTACCCTGCTGGATCACGGAAACCTTTCCATCGTCCAGTTTCAGGGGTAGGTTTGTATTGATTCCATTCACCTGAAAATGATTGGGATATCTTTAATTAAAAGAAAATATTTAATCTTGTAAGGAAACTGAAAAATAGTGGAAACAGAAAGATTCATTAAGCATTCAGATTCTTTAATTGGGAATATTAACTATACAGAAAGGGACAAGTTGTTTCTAGACTAAATACAATATTTTGTTCATTGCATCCAACAAAAATGCCTGATTCATTAAAGACCGATTTAGGAACAATTGCAGGCACGCAATGTTTGTGCTTGTGTTTTGAATGACAGGACCTCTCAAATAGTGCTTTCCTGCATAATAACAAAACATGGCAGAAGAGATACTCTTCCATCTCAGCTCACCTTCACTCTCCATTGGACCTTCTGCTCCATAGTGATGCTGTAACCATTCACCTTAGTGACCACCATTCTAGTGACAGCCACCTTCGTTTTGCCATAGCTCTCATTCTCCACCTGCACTTCAAAAGGTGTAAGACTGCCGTTCGTGTACAGGAGCTTTGCCAGTGTGTAGGTGCAGGTGCCCTGGAAGTCGAATTTCAGCCCATCGAATGAGGTGTAGTGTGGGTCCCCAGAAGCAGTGCACTTCCCCTCCCCTAGGGGATGGCATCCCTGCACACCATTCTTTACTTGGCACGCCTCGTTCTCCCCGCATGTGATTGGCTGGCACTGCACAGCTCCACTGGCACCGCACGTGCACTGACTCGTGCACAATCCATCAGGGAAAAACATTTCCCCAGCCTTGTAGTAGCGGCCACTGTACATGCAGCCACACTGGGCAATGGGAACACACTGGACTCCACTGAGAATGAATCCCTCATTACACTGGCATCCTTCCTCACACAAAGCATCGCACTGGGTGCCAGTGGTGAGACTGGCACACGTTGATGGGCATCCACTGGCACACAACTCATAGTGGCTGTTTTGAGGACAGACAGGAGCTGAGGGGAGTAAAATTCAAATAATCCATAAACTGTTTCAAGTAGGACTATACTTTTTACAGAAGATTGAAATAAAAACTACACTTACCGCAAAATGTGTCTTTTCTCCATGCATAAACCTGGGCTCCAGCCTCCTGACATTTGGTGACGTAGCCACTAATAGCCTTACACACAACAGTCTGCATGCCCTTGTAGAGGCAGGCATCAAACACACAGTCATCGAAGAAATATGTAGGGGGCACCTTGGCATGGCAATCTCTGAACGGCCCAGTCGGATCCGTCATTATGCCACAGTATGCATTGGTCTCATATTGACGTTTCTGAGTGACATCGCAGTTTGGACACGTTCCTTTGCACTGGTCACTGCAGCCGGGGATGTTTTCTGTCTTCCAGCTCGCTCCAAACTCTGCTGGGACTTGGGTCAGCTGCCCGTTCTTCATAGTCAAGTCATCCTTGCCATCCTGGTTATAGTTTCCACACAGACCGCACATAGCGCCTGCATAACTTTCAGGTACAGTGACTGTCACTCGGCTGTTCCAGTCGAAAGTCACCTCCAATCCGAAACCGGTCTGAATGATGGCTTTCCAGCCTTTGCTTTGGATTGATAATCTGTTGTCTTCTATGCTCAAGGGTAGGTTCTCCCACAGGTTGTCCACCTAGTTTATTAGTAAAGTAGGAAAATATAATCAACATTAATGTAATCATACAAAAAATCATCAAATAAAATTAAATTACACATCCCTCTAAAATGCAGCTCTGTGCCAGTAAAGCATGTATTACCTCTGTAAGAGTTTGAATGAGGGAAATCCCTAAATTGTCAGTTTGTATCTAAGAATATACATTAGACACAAACACTCACCTGGACCTTCCCTGCATGGTCTGTGCTGATGATGATGATGTGGCCGTACACGTTGACTTGTACGAGCCGTGTGTAAGCCACAGCCTTATTGCCTCGGTGCTCATTCTGCACCTGCACCTGGAACTTCTCCAGTTCATCAGTGGAATTGCAGACAGCTGCTAGCTGGTAGAAGCAGGTTCCCTGGAAGTCAAACTTGCGTCCATCAAAGGAGATGTAGTGCGGGTCCCCACTGGCACTGCACGTTGCCTTTCTGTTGGAATAACAATCCCTTACTCCTTTAACTACCTTACAAACTTCGAATGGCTTGCATTTTGTGTTTCTGCACTGAACTTTGCCAGTGCCTGCGTCACAGATGCATGATTGCTCGCAGCTATTGTCAGACCAGAGTCTGACCCCAGGTGGGTAGTATCGGCCCTGGTAGGTGCAGCCACATTTCTTGACAGGCACACACTCTCCAGCACTGAGAACGAAGCCTTCGTTACACTGGCAGGTCTCGGTGCAGGGCAGCTTGCAGTTGACAGAAGCACTAGGGTTGGAGCAGGATGCAGGACAGGCACTGCCACAGGACTCGTAGTGACTGTTGGGAGGACATGTCAGAGCTACAGGGACAAGACAGAATAAAATGGAATTCAGTGCCTATACAAGTCTCTCGTCTTCAAAAAGTGAATGTAGCGCATGCATATATTTAATCCCTTTTGCATACATTGATATGTTTTGTAAGTACTGTTCATAACATGTTAATTTAAATATTGGATGATTGTGCAGCCTGGATACTCACGACATTGGGACTGCTTTCTCCAGTTGTATACTTCAACTCCCCTTGCCTGGCAAGCATCTGCATAGGTCTTCAAAGCCTGACAGAGGAAAACCCTAAAGCCGTCATTCAAACACACATCGTAGACACAGCCGTCCATAAAGAGCTCTGGTTTGATGACTGCATGACAGTCCCTGAAAGGCCCATCAACTTTGGCCAGCAGACCACAGCTCTCCTGTCCCTGGTACTTGGAGATGAGGTTGGACTCGCAGGTCTTGCACTCTCCCTTGCAGTCATCCCAGCATGCAGGATCATCATCTTTAACTTTCCAGCTTGTCCCAAAGGACGCAGCATTGTTGGCCTCTTTTCCATCCACCATTACGAAATCATCTTTTGAGTCACCATTGTAATTACCACATAGACCACACAGCTGACCAAGGAAGGTGCTTGTGATAGACACAGTGAGGTGGTGGTTCCAGTCATATGACAACCTGAGACCAAAATCGGTGTCCAGAACAGCGTGGCCTCCACTTTGATAGATTTTTACTTTTCCTTCCTGCAGCGTGCTGGGCAAGTAATACATGTTCTGATTGACCTGAAATAGAAAACAAAACAGTTATTTATATTGCTAGAAATGTGATGGTTTGTGAAAAAGACACAGAGCTCTATGGAGCACACTTTTCAAATGTCAATTAATTGTGGAGAAATCCACATGGTCATAAGATTTTTTTTTTTTTTTTCAGTGACACTCAGTATTGACTACATAGTTCTTACCCTCACTCTGCCATTTTCAGATTTGGCCATAGTTATCGTTAAGCCATAGACCTGGACGTTGACATGTTTTAAGTAGGCCACTTGTGTGCTACCCCGGTTTTCGTTCTTTGCCTCGATATTGAAGCTGGGCAGGGTTTCATTCCCGCAAGTCTTGGCGATGGTGTAGGTACAGGTGCCCTGGAAATCGAAGCTTCGTCCATCGAAGGTGCGGTAATGTGGGTCTCCCCAAGCGATACACTCCGCTTTCGATAGTGGTAAGCACACAGCCTGGTTGTCCACTTGTTGGCACGTTTCCCCGTTCCTGCACTGCTTCTTTTTGCATAGATCCACAACTGCAGGTGGGTAGGAAAGGAGAAGTAGGTTAGGATTAATTAAATTGCCAAGGTAGGAGAGTAAGTCGGAGCAGAAAAAAGAATAGACCACATCATCTCAAAGATCACAATTAAGATAAAGGTAATACCAGGAGCATGCAAACGTTCCAACATCGAAGACATTTTGTGTAGAAACAACTGAAGTTATGCAGGAGTCACCAAGATTAAAGGAATGCCTTTTATCTCTCTACTGCCACCATCTTTACACAAGATTCAGCAGCAGCAGGATGGCCTACCAGAGTAAGGCACAGATCTGTTATTACCATCACAATTCAGCACCATGCTGTCCTTTCCTTCCACCATTAAAGCCAGCAGTGCCATTATCAAACTCACGCTCATCTAAACAGATCTGGGCTCCGTTGTGCACAGCACACCCTGTGGTGCATTGGATTGTCTCACAGCTCACCGCTCCCTTGGGGTTACATGTGCACTTCCTGGAGCAGTCTGCAGACATCAGGGACTCCCCAACCTGGGAAGAAAAGGGAGTACATTGTAACGGGGTCAAATTGAGCAGGAATCTAGAGATAGATCACACTGTACAGGATCTCGCTCTGCTAGAGGCCATGCAGCGGCACAGGAACTGGTTTTATAATCCACAATGAAATATTTTCTGTTGCAAGAGGAATTACTGTTTGAAAGGAAATTGCTATTGATATCCTCTGTCGCAACCAAATAGCTTCATAAACAAATTTGCAGTCACCAAAAAATTTCACAATAAAAGACGAGGAATGGGGCTGACCTTCATGTATCTCCCGTTGTGCGAACAACCACAGTTTCCAGAGGATACACACTGTTCCCCATCAAACACAAAGCCAGGGTCACACTGGCAGCCCTCATAACACTGAGATGTGCAGGTGAGGGGGGCGATGATACTTGCACAAGCACTGCCACAGGTGTCCGCACAAACCTCGTACTGGCTGTTCTTTGGACAAGTCATTGCTAAAATGAGACACAGAAATACTTAAAATACATTAAAAAAGCCCCAGTTAATTCAATACTCTTAAAACACCAGTGTAACATACTCATTATATCAATTGCAACAAGATAAACAATGAATTGCTTACGGCAGAACCCATCGTTCCTCCAGGGCTTGATGATGACTCCAGCATCCTGGCAGGCAGCAGTGTAGGCTTCCAGATTCCTACAGAGGATGTCCCTCAGCCCGTCGGTGACGCATACATCAAAGACACAGTTTTCAAAGTAAATGTCAGGACTGATGACGGAGCGGCAGGCTGCGAAGGGGCCCGTTGTGGAGGAGATGATCCCACAGCTGTCTGCTTTGCTATACTTGGTCTTGTTGGTTTCGTCACACCGGGGGCAGTCCTGGTCACAGCCATGGTTGCACTTGGCTCCTTCTACAAAGACTTGCCAGCTGGCCCCGAAGGCATTGACGTTCTCTGTGAGTCCGCCACCCTGCAGTGCAAACTCATCCTTTTTGTTGCCGTTGAAGTTGCCACAAAGTCCGCCTACCTTGTTCCGGTAGTTGCCAGGGACGGTCACCTGCACGTAGTACACCAAATCGTAGAGGACCTTCAGCCCAAACTCTGTCTGAAGGATGATGTTTTTACCCTGCTGGATCACGGAAACCTTTCCATCGTCCAGTTTCAGGGGTAGGTTTGTATTGATTCCATTCACCTGAAAATGATTGGGATATCTTTAATTAAAAGAAAATATTTAATCTTGTAAGGAAACTGAAAAATAGTGGAAACAGAAAGATTCATTAAGCATTCAGATTCTTTAATTGGGAATATTAACTATACAGAAAGGGACAAGTTGTTTCTAGACTAAATACAATATTTTGTTCATTGCATCCAACAAAAATGCCTGATTCATTAAAGACCGATTTAGGAACAATTGCAGGCACGCAATGTTTGTGCTTGTGTTTTGAATGACAGGACCTCTCAAATAGTGCTTTCCTGCATAATAACAAAACATGGCAGAAGAGATACTCTTCCATCTCAGCTCACCTTCACTCTCCATTGGACCTTCTGCTCCATAGTGATGCTGTAACCATTCACCTTAGTGACCACCATTCTAGTGACAGCCACCTTCGTTTTGCCATAGCTCTCATTCTCCACCTGCACTTCAAAAGGTGTAAGACTGCCGTTCGTGTACAGGAGCTTTGCCAGTGTGTAGGTGCAGGTGCCCTGGAAGTCGAATTTCAGCCCATCGAATGAGGTGTAGTGTGGGTCCCCAGAAGCAGTGCACTTCCCCTCCCCTAGGGGATGGCATCCCTGCACACCATTCTTTACTTGGCACGCCTCGTTCTCCCCGCATGTGATTGGCTGGCACTGCACAGCTCCACTGGCACCGCACGTGCACTGACTCGTGCACAATCCATCAGGGAAAAACATTTCCCCAGCCTTGTAGTAGCGGCCACTGTACATGCAGCCACACTGGGCAATGGGAACACACTGGACTCCACTGAGAATGAATCCCTCATTACACTGGCATCCTTCCTCACACAAAGCATCGCACTGGGTGCCAGTGGTGAGACTGGCACACGTTGATGGGCATCCACTGGCACACAACTCATAGTGGCTGTTTTGAGGACAGACAGGAGCTGAGGGGAGTAAAATTCAAATAATCCATAAACTGTTTCAAGTAGGACTATACTTTTTACAGAAGATTGAAATAAAAACTACACTTACCGCAAAATGTGTCTTTTCTCCATGCATAAACCTGGGCTCCAGCCTCCTGACATTTGGTGACGTAGCCACTAATAGCCTTACACACAACAGTCTGCATGCCCTTGTAGAGGCAGGCATCAAACACACAGTCATCGAAGAAATATGTAGGGGGCACCTTGGCATGGCAATCTCTGAACGGCCCAGTCGGATCCGTCATTATGCCACAGTATGCATTGGTCTCATATTGACGTTTCTGAGTGACATCGCAGTTTGGACACGTTCCTTTGCACTGGTCACTGCAGCCGGGGATGTTTTCTGTCTTCCAGCTCGCTCCAAACTCTGCTGGGACTTGGGTCAGCTGCCCGTTCTTCATAGTCAAGTCATCCTTGCCATCCTGGTTATAGTTTCCACACAGACCGCACATAGCGCCTGCATAACTTTCAGGTACAGTGACTGTCACTCGGCTGTTCCAGTCGAAAGTCACCTCCAATCCGAAACCGGTCTGAATGATGGCTTTCCAGCCTTTGCTTTGGATTGATAATCTGTTGTCTTCTATGCTCAAGGGTAGGTTCTCCCACAGGTTGTCCACCTAGTTTATTAGTAAAGTAGGAAAATATAATCAACATTAATGTAATCATACAAAAAATCATCAAATAAAATTATATTACACATCCCTCTAAAATGCAGCTCTGTGCCAGTAAAGCATGTATTACCTCTGTAAGAGTTTGAATGAGGGAAATCCCTAAATTGTCAGTTTGTATCTAAGAATATACATTAGACACAAACACTCACCTGGACCTTCCCTGCATGGTCTGTGCTGATGATGATGATGTGGCCGTACACGTTGACTTGTACGAGCCGTGTGTAAGCCACAGCCTTATTGCCTCGGTGCTCATTCTGCACCTGCACCTGGAACTTCTCCAGTTCATCAGTGGAATTGCAGACAGCTGCTAGCTGGTAGAAGCAGGTTCCCTGGAAGTCAAACTTGCGTCCATCAAAGGAGATGTAGTGCGGGTCCCCACTGGCACTGCACGTTGCCTTTCTGTTGGAATAACAATCCCTTACTCCTTTAACTACCTTACAAACTTCGAAGGGCTTGCATTTTGTGTTTCTGCACTGAACTTTGCCAGTGCCTGCGTCACAGATGCATGATTGCTCGCAGCTATTGTCAGACCAGAGTCTGACCCCAGGTGGGTAGTATCGGCCCTGGTAGGTGCAGCCACATTTCTTGACAGGCACACACTCTCCAGCACTGAGAACGAAGCCTTCGTTACACTGGCAGGTCTCGGTGCAGGGCAGCTTGCAGTTGACAGAAGCACTAGGGTTGGAGCAGGATGCAGGACAGGCACTGCCACAGGACTCGTAGTGACTGTTGGGAGGACATGTCAGAGCTACAGGGACAAGACAGAATAAAATGGAATTCAGTGCCTATACAAGTCTCTCGTCTTCAAAAAGTGAATGTAGCGCATGCATATATTTAATCCCTTTTGCATACATTGATATGTTTTGTAAGTACTGTTCATAACATGTTAATTTAAATATTGGATGATTGTGCAGCCTGGATACTCACGACATTGGGACTGCTTTCTCCAGTTGTATACTTCAACTCCCCTTGCCTGGCAAGCATCTGCATAGGTCTTCAAAGCCTGACAGAGGAAAACCCTAAAGCCGTCATTCAAACACACATCGTAGACACAGCCGTCCATAAAGAGCTCTGGTTTGATGACTGCATGACAGTCCCTGAAAGGCCCATCAACTTTGGCCAGCAGACCACAGCTCTCCTGTCCCTGGTACTTGGAGATGAGGTTGGACTCGCAGGTCTTGCACTCTCCCTTGCAGTCATCCCAGCATGCAGGATCATCATCTTTAACTTTCCAGCTTGTCCCAAAGGACGCAGCATTGTTGGCCTCTTTTCCATCCACCATTACGAAATCATCTTTTGAGTCACCATTGTAATTACCACATAGACCACACAGCTGACCAAGGAAGGTGCTTGTGATAGACACAGTGAGGTGGTGGTTCCAGTCATATGACAACCTGAGACCAAAATCGGTGTCCAGAACAGCGTGGCCTCCACTTTGATAGATTTTTACTTTTCCTTCCTGCAGCGTGCTGGGCAAGTAATACATGTTCTGATTGACCTGAAATAGAAAACAAAACAGTTATTTATATTGCTAGAAATGTGATGGTTTGTGAAAAAGACACAGAGCTCTATGGAGCACACTTTTCAAATGTCAATTAATTGTGGAGAAATCCACATGGTCATAAGATTTTTTTTTTTTTTTTCAGTGACACTCAGTATTGACTACATAGTTCTTACCCTCACTCTGCCATTTTCAGATTTGGCCATAGTTATCGTTAAGCCATAGACCTGGACGTTGACATGTTTTAAGTAGGCCACTTGTGTGCTACCCCGGTTTTCGTTCTTTGCCTCGATATTGAAGCTGGGCAGGGTTTCATTCCCGCAAGTCTTGGCGATGGTGTAGGTACAGGTGCCCTGGAAATCGAAGCTTCGTCCATCGAAGGTGCGGTAATGTGGGTCTCCCCAAGCGATACACTCCGCTTTCGATAGTGGTAAGCACACAGCCTGGTTGTCCACTTGTTGGCACGTTTCCCCGTTCCTGCACTGCTTCTTTTTGCATAGATCCACAACTGCAGGTGGGTAGGAAAGGAGAAGTAGGTTAGGATTAATTAAATTGCCAAGGTAGGAGAGTAAGTCGGAGCAGAAAAAAGAATAGACCACATCATCTCAAAGATCACAATTAAGATAAAGGTAATACCAGGAGCATGCAAACGTTCCAACATCGAAGACATTTTGTGTAGAAACAACTGAAGTTATGCAGGAGTCACCAAGATTAAAGGAATGCCTTTTATCTCTCTACTGCCACCATCTTTACACAAGATTCAGCAGCAGCAGGATGGCCTACCAGAGTAAGGCACAGATCTGTTATTACCATCACAATTCAGCACCATGCTGTCCTTTCCTTCCACCATTAAAGCCAGCAGTGCCATTATCAAACTCACGCTCATCTAAACAGATCTGGGCTCCGTTGTGCACAGCACACCCTGTGGTGCATTGGATTGTCTCACAGCTCACCGCTCCCTTGGGGTTACATGTGCACTTCCTGGAGCAGTCTGCAGACATCAGGGACTCCCCAACCTGGGAAGAAAAGGGAGTACATTGTAACGGGGTCAAATTGAGCAGGAATCTAGAGATAGATCACACTGTACAGGATCTCGCTCTGCTAGAGGCCATGCAGCGGCACAGGAACTGGTTTTATAATCCACAATGAAATATTTTCTGTTGCAAGAGGAATTACTGTTTGAAAGGAAATTGCTATTGATATCCTCTGTCGCAACCAAATAGCTTCATAAACAAATTTGCAGTCACCAAAAAATTTCACAATAAAAGACGAGGAATGGGGCTGACCTTCATGTATCTCCCGTTGTGCGAACAACCACAGTTTCCAGAGGATACACACTGTTCCCCATCAAACACAAAGCCAGGGTCACACTGGCAGCCCTCATAACACTGAGATGTGCAGGTGAGGGGGGCGATGATACTTGCACAAGCACTGCCACAGGTGTCCGCACAAACCTCGTACTGGCTGTTCTTTGGACAAGTCATTGCTAAAATGAGACACAGAAATACTTAAAATACATTAAAAAAGCCCCAGTTAATTCAATACTCTTAAAACACCAGTGTAACATACTCATTATATCAATTGCAACAAGATAAACAATGAATTGCTTACGGCAGAACCCATCGTTCCTCCAGGGCTTGATGATGACTCCAGCATCCTGGCAGGCAGCAGTGTAGGCTTCCAGATTCCTACAGAGGATGTCCCTCAGCCCGTCGGTGACGCATACATCAAAGACACAGTTTTCAAAGTAAATGTCAGGACTGATGACGGAGCGGCAGGCTGCGAAGGGGCCCGTTGTGGAGGAGATGATCCCACAGCTGTCTGCTTTGCTATACTTGGTCTTGTTGGTTTCGTCACACCGGGGGCAGTCCTGGTCACAGCCATGGTTGCACTTGGCTCCTTCTACAAAGACTTGCCAGCTGGCCCCGAAGGCATTGACGTTCTCTGTGAGTCCGCCACCCTGCAGTGCAAACTCATCCTTTTTGTTGCCGTTGAAGTTGCCACAAAGTCCGCCTACCTTGTTCCGGTAGTTGCCAGGGACGGTCACCTGCACGTAGTACACCAAATCGTAGAGGACCTTCAGCCCAAACTCTGTCTGAAGGATGATGTTTTTACCCTGCTGGATCACGGAAACCTTTCCATCGTCCAGTTTCAGGGGTAGGTTTGTATTGATTCCATTCACCTGAAAATGATTGGGATATCTTTAATTAAAAGAAAATATTTAATCTTGTAAGGAAACTGAAAAATAGTGGAAACAGAAAGATTCATTAAGCATTCAGATTCTTTAATTGGGAATATTAACTATACAGAAAGGGACAAGTTGTTTCTAGACTAAATACAATATTTTGTTCATTGCATCCAACAAAAATGCCTGATTCATTAAAGACCGATTTAGGAACAATTGCAGGCACGCAATGTTTGTGCTTGTGTTTTGAATGACAGGACCTCTCAAATAGTGCTTTCCTGCATAATAACAAAACATGGCAGAAGAGATACTCTTCCATCTCAGCTCACCTTCACTCTCCATTGGACCTTCTGCTCCATAGTGATGCTGTAACCATTCACCTTAGTGACCACCATTCTAGTGACAGCCACCTTCGTTTTGCCATAGCTCTCATTCTCCACCTGCACTTCAAAAGGTGTAAGACTGCCGTTCGTGTACAGGAGCTTTGCCAGTGTGTAGGTGCAGGTGCCCTGGAAGTCGAATTTCAGCCCATCGAATGAGGTGTAGTGTGGGTCCCCAGAAGCAGTGCACTTCCCCTCCCCTAGGGGATGGCATCCCTGCACACCATTCTTTACTTGGCACGCCTCGTTCTCCCCGCATGTGATTGGCTGGCACTGCACAGCTCCACTGGCACCGCACGTGCACTGACTCGTGCACAATCCATCAGGGAAAAACATTTCCCCAGCCTTGTAGTAGCGGCCACTGTACATGCAGCCACACTGGGCAATGGGAACACACTGGACTCCACTGAGAATGAATCCCTCATTACACTGGCATCCTTCCTCACACAAAGCATCGCACTGGGTGCCAGTGGTGAGACTGGCACACGTTGATGGGCATCCACTGGCACACAACTCATAGTGGCTGTTTTGAGGACAGACAGGAGCTGAGGGGAGTAAAATTCAAATAATCCATAAACTGTTTCAAGTAGGACTATACTTTTTACAGAAGATTGAAATAAAAACTACACTTACCGCAAAATGTGTCTTTTCTCCATGCATAAACCTGGGCTCCAGCCTCCTGACATTTGGTGACGTAGCCACTAATAGCCTTACACACAACAGTCTGCATGCCCTTGTAGAGGCAGGCATCAAACACACAGTCATCGAAGAAATATGTAGGGGGCACCTTGGCATGGCAATCTCTGAACGGCCCAGTCGGATCCGTCATTATGCCACAGTATGCATTGGTCTCATATTGACGTTTCTGAGTGACATCGCAGTTTGGACACGTTCCTTTGCACTGGTCACTGCAGCCGGGGATGTTTTCTGTCTTCCAGCTCGCTCCAAACTCTGCTGGGACTTGGGTCAGCTGCCCGTTCTTCATAGTCAAGTCATCCTTGCCATCCTGGTTATAGTTTCCACACAGACCGCACATAGCGCCTGCATAACTTTCAGGTACAGTGACTGTCACTCGGCTGTTCCAGTCGAAAGTCACCTCCAATCCGAAACCGGTCTGAATGATGGCTTTCCAGCCTTTGCTTTGGATTGATAATCTGTTGTCTTCTATGCTCAAGGGTAGGTTCTCCCACAGGTTGTCCACCTAGTTTATTAGTAAAGTAGGAAAATATAATCAACATTAATGTAATCATACAAAAAATCATCAAATAAAATTAAATTACACATCCCTCTAAAATGCAGCTCTGTGCCAGTAAAGCATGTATTACCTCTGTAAGAGTTTGAATGAGGGAAATCCCTAAATTGTCAGTTTGTATCTAAGAATATACATTAGACACAAACACTCACCTGGACCTTCCCTACATGGTTTGTGCTGATGATGATGATGTGGCCATACACGTTGACTTGTACGAGCCGTGTGTAAGCCACAGCCTTATTGCCTCGGTGCTCATTCTGCACCTGCACCTGGAACTTCTCCAGTTCATCAGTGGAATTGCAGACAGCTGCTAGCTGGTAGAAGCAGGTTCCCTGGAAGTCAAACTTGCGTCCATCAAAGGAGATGTAGTGCGGGTCCCCACTGGCACTGCACGTTGCCTTTCTGTTGGAATAACAATCCCTTACTCCTTTAACTACCTTACAAACTTCGAATGGCTTGCATTTTGTGTTTCTGCACTGAACTTTGCCAGTGCCTGCGTCACAGATGCATGATTGCTCGCAGCTATTGTCAGACCAGAGTCTGACCCCAGGTGGGTAGTATCGGCCCTGGTAGGTGCAGCCACATTTCTTGACAGGCACACACTCTCCAGCACTGAGAACGAAGCCTTCGTTACACTGGCAGGTCTCGGTGCAGGGCAGCTTGCAGTTGACAGAAGCACTAGGGTTGGAGCAGGATGCAGGACAGGCACTGCCACAGGACTCGTAGTGACTGTTGGGAGGACATGTCAGAGCTACAGGGACAAGACAGAATAAAATGGAATTCAGTGCCTATACAAGTCTCTCGTCTTCAAAAAGTGAATGTAGCGCATGCATATATTTAATCCCTTTTGCATACATTGATATGTTTTGTAAGTACTGTTCATAACATGTTAATTTAAATATTGGATGATTGTGCAGCCTGGATACTCACGACATTGGGACTGCTTTCTCCAGTTGTATACTTCAACTCCCCTTGCCTGGCAAGCATCTGCATAGGTCTTCAAAGCCTGACAGAGGAAAACCCTAAAGCCGTCATTCAAACACACATCGTAGACACAGCCGTCCATAAAGAGCTCTGGTTTGATGACTGCATGACAGTCCCTGAAAGGCCCATCAACTTTGGCCAGCAGACCACAGCTCTCCTGTCCCTGGTACTTGGAGATGAGGTTGGACTCGCAGGTCTTGCACTCTCCCTTGCAGTCATCCCAGCATGCAGGATCATCATCTTTAACTTTCCAGCTTGTCCCAAAGGACGCAGCATTGTTGGCCTCTTTTCCATCCACCATTACGAAATCATCTTTTGAGTCACCATTGTAATTACCACATAGACCACACAGCTGACCAAGGAAGGTGCTTGTGATAGACACAGTGAGGTGGTGGTTCCAGTCATATGACAACCTGAGACCAAAATCGGTGTCCAGAACAGCGTGGCCTCCACTTTGATAGATTTTTACTTTTCCTTCCTGCAGCGTGCTGGGCAAGTAATACATGTTCTGATTGACCTGAAATAGAAAACAAAACAGTTATTTATATTGCTAGAAATGTGATGGTTTGTGAAAAAGACACAGAGCTCTATGGAGCACACTTTTCAAATGTCAATTAATTGTGGAGAAATCCACATGGTCATAAGATTTTTTTTTTTTTTTTCAGTGACACTCAGTATTGACTACATAGTTCTTACCCTCACTCTGCCATTTTCAGATTTGGCCATAGTTATCGTTAAGCCATAGACCTGGACGTTGACATGTTTTAAGTAGGCCACTTGTGTGCTACCCCGGTTTTCGTTCTTTGCCTCGATATTGAAGCTGGGCAGGGTTTCATTCCCGCAAGTCTTGGCGATGGTGTAGGTACAGGTGCCCTGGAAATCGAAGCTTCGTCCATCGAAGGTGCGGTAATGTGGGTCTCCCCAAGCGATACACTCCGCTTTCGATAGTGGTAAGCACACAGCCTGGTTGTCCACTTGTTGGCACGTTTCCCCGTTCCTGCACTGCTTCTTTTTGCATAGATCCACAACTGCAGGTGGGTAGGAAAGGAGAAGTAGGTTAGGATTAATTAAATTGCCAAGGTAGGAGAGTAAGTCGGAGCAGAAAAAAGAATAGACCACATCATCTCAAAGATCACAATTAAGATAAAGGTAATACCAGGAGCATGCAAACGTTCCAACATCGAAGACATTTTGTGTAGAAACAACTGAAGTTATGCAGGAGTCACCAAGATTAAAGGAATGCCTTTTATCTCTCTACTGCCACCATCTTTACACAAGATTCAGCAGCAGCAGGATGGCCTACCAGAGTAAGGCACAGATCTGTTATTACCATCACAATTCAGCACCATGCTGTCCTTTCCTTCCACCATTAAAGCCAGCAGTGCCATTATCAAACTCACGCTCATCTAAACAGATCTGGGCTCCGTTGTGCACAGCACACCCTGTGGTGCATTGGATTGTCTCACAGCTCACCGCTCCCTTGGGGTTACATGTGCACTTCCTGGAGCAGTCTGCAGACATCAGGGACTCCCCAACCTGGGAAGAAAAGGGAGTACATTGTAACGGGGTCAAATTGAGCAGGAATCTAGAGATAGATCACACTGTACAGGATCTCGCTCTGCTAGAGGCCATGCAGCGGCACAGGAACTGGTTTTATAATCCACAATGAAATATTTTCTGTTGCAAGAGGAATTACTGTTTGAAAGGAAATTGCTATTGATATCCTCTGTCGCAACCAAATAGCTTCATAAACAAATTTGCAGTCACCAAAAAATTTCACAATAAAAGACGAGGAATGGGGCTGACCTTCATGTATCTCCCGTTGTGCGAACAACCACAGTTTCCAGAGGATACACACTGTTCCCCATCAAACACAAAGCCAGGGTCACACTGGCAGCCCTCATAACACTGAGATGTGCAGGTGAGGGGGGCGATGATACTTGCACAAGCACTGCCACAGGTGTCCGCACAAACCTCGTACTGGCTGTTCTTTGGACAAGTCATTGCTAAAATGAGACACAGAAATACTTAAAATACATTAAAAAAGCCCCAGTTAATTCAATACTCTTAAAACACCAGTGTAACATACTCATTATATCAATTGCAACAAGATAAACAATGAATTGCTTACGGCAGAACCCATCGTTCCTCCAGGGCTTGATGATGACTCCAGCATCCTGGCAGGCAGCAGTGTAGGCTTCCAGATTCCTACAGAGGATGTCCCTCAGCCCGTCGGTGACGCATACATCAAAGACACAGTTTTCAAAGTAAATGTCAGGACTGATGACGGAGCGGCAGGCTGCGAAGGGGCCCGTTGTGGAGGAGATGATCCCACAGCTGTCTGCTTTGCTATACTTGGTCTTGTTGGTTTCGTCACACCGGGGGCAGTCCTGGTCACAGCCATGGTTGCACTTGGCTCCTTCTACAAAGACTTGCCAGCTGGCCCCGAAGGCATTGACGTTCTCTGTGAGTCCGCCACCCTGCAGTGCAAACTCATCCTTTTTGTTGCCGTTGAAGTTGCCACAAAGTCCGCCTACCTTGTTCCGGTAGTTGCCAGGGACGGTCACCTGCACGTAGTACACCAAATCGTAGAGGACCTTCAGCCCAAACTCTGTCTGAAGGATGATGTTTTTACCCTGCTGGATCACGGAAACCTTTCCATCGTCCAGTTTCAGGGGTAGGTTTGTATTGATTCCATTCACCTGAAAATGATTGGGATATCTTTAATTAAAAGAAAATATTTAATCTTGTAAGGAAACTGAAAAATAGTGGAAACAGAAAGATTCATTAAGCATTCAGATTCTTTAATTGGGAATATTAACTATACAGAAAGGGACAAGTTGTTTCTAGACTAAATACAATATTTTGTTCATTGCATCCAACAAAAATGCCTGATTCATTAAAGACCGATTTAGGAACAATTGCAGGCACGCAATGTTTGTGCTTGTGTTTTGAATGACAGGACCTCTCAAATAGTGCTTTCCTGCATAATAACAAAACATGGCAGAAGAGATACTCTTCCATCTCAGCTCACCTTCACTCTCCATTGGACCTTCTGCTCCATAGTGATGCTGTAACCATTCACCTTAGTGACCACCATTCTAGTGACAGCCACCTTCGTTTTGCCATAGCTCTCATTCTCCACCTGCACTTCAAAAGGTGTAAGACTGCCGTTCGTGTACAGGAGCTTTGCCAGTGTGTAGGTGCAGGTGCCCTGGAAGTCGAATTTCAGCCCATCGAATGAGGTGTAGTGTGGGTCCCCAGAAGCAGTGCACTTCCCCTCCCCTAGGGGATGGCATCCCTGCACACCATTCTTTACTTGGCACGCCTCGTTCTCCCCGCATGTGATTGGCTGGCACTGCACAGCTCCACTGGCACCGCACGTGCACTGACTCGTGCACAATCCATCAGGGAAAAACATTTCCCCAGCCTTGTAGTAGCGGCCACTGTACATGCAGCCACACTGGGCAATGGGAACACACTGGACTCCACTGAGAATGAATCCCTCATTACACTGGCATCCTTCCTCACACAAAGCATCGCACTGGGTGCCAGTGGTGAGACTGGCACACGTTGATGGGCATCCACTGGCACACAACTCATAGTGGCTGTTTTGAGGACAGACAGGAGCTGAGGGGAGTAAAATTCAAATAATCCATAAACTGTTTCAAGTAGGACTATACTTTTTACAGAAGATTGAAATAAAAACTACACTTACCGCAAAATGTGTCTTTTCTCCATGCATAAACCTGGGCTCCAGCCTCCTGACATTTGGTGACGTAGCCACTAATAGCCTTACACACAACAGTCTGCATGCCCTTGTAGAGGCAGGCATCAAACACACAGTCATCGAAGAAATATGTAGGGGGCACCTTGGCATGGCAATCTCTGAACGGCCCAGTCGGATCCGTCATTATGCCACAGTATGCATTGGTCTCATATTGACGTTTCTGAGTGACATCGCAGTTTGGACACGTTCCTTTGCACTGGTCACTGCAGCCGGGGATGTTTTCTGTCTTCCAGCTCGCTCCAAACTCTGCTGGGACTTGGGTCAGCTGCCCGTTCTTCATAGTCAAGTCATCCTTGCCATCCTGGTTATAGTTTCCACACAGACCGCACATAGCGCCTGCATAACTTTCAGGTACAGTGACTGTCACTCGGCTGTTCCAGTCGAAAGTCACCTCCAATCCGAAACCGGTCTGAATGATGGCTTTCCAGCCTTTGCTTTGGATTGATAATCTGTTGTCTTCTATGCTCAAGGGTAGGTTCTCCCACAGGTTGTCCACCTAGTTTATTAGTAAAGTAGGAAAATATAATCAACATTAATGTAATCATACAAAAAATCATCAAATAAAATTAAATTACACATCCCTCTAAAATGCAGCTCTGTGCCAGTAAAGCATGTATTACCTCTGTAAGAGTTTGAATGAGGGAAATCCCTAAATTGTCAGTTTGTATCTAAGAATATACATTAGACACAAACACTCACCTGGACCTTCCCTGCATGGTCTGTGCTGATGATGATGATGTGGCCGTACACGTTGACTTGTACGAGCCGTGTGTAAGCCACAGCCTTATTGCCTCGGTGCTCATTCTGCACCTGCACCTGGAACTTCTCCAGTTCATCAGTGGAATTGCAGACAGCTGCTAGCTGGTAGAAGCAGGTTCCCTGGAAGTCAAACTTGCGTCCATCAAAGGAGATGTAGTGCGGGTCCCCACTGGCACTGCACGTTGCCTTTCTGTTGGAATAACAATCCCTTACTCCTTTAACTACCTTACAAACTTCGAAGGGCTTGCATTTTGTGTTTCTGCACTGAACTTTGCCAGTGCCTGCGTCACAGATGCATGATTGCTCGCAGCTATTGTCAGACCAGAGTCTGACCCCAGGTGGGTAGTATCGGCCCTGGTAGGTGCAGCCACATTTCTTGACAGGCACACACTCTCCAGCACTGAGAACGAAGCCTTCGTTACACTGGCAGGTCTCGGTGCAGGGCAGCTTGCAGTTGACAGAAGCACTAGGGTTGGAGCAGGATGCAGGACAGGCACTGCCACAGGACTCGTAGTGACTGTTGGGAGGACATGTCAGAGCTACAGGGACAAGACAGAATAAAATGGAATTCAGTGCCTATACAAGTCTCTCGTCTTCAAAAAGTGAATGTAGCGCATGCATATATTTAATCCCTTTTGCATACATTGATATGTTTTGTAAGTACTGTTCATAACATGTTAATTTAAATATTGGATGATTGTGCAGCCTGGATACTCACGACATTGGGACTGCTTTCTCCAGTTGTATACTTCAACTCCCCTTGCCTGGCAAGCATCTGCATAGGTCTTCAAAGCCTGACAGAGGAAAACCCTAAAGCCGTCATTCAAACACACATCGTAGACACAGCCGTCCATAAAGAGCTCTGGTTTGATGACTGCATGACAGTCCCTGAAAGGCCCATCAACTTTGGCCAGCAGACCACAGCTCTCCTGTCCCTGGTACTTGGAGATGAGGTTGGACTCGCAGGTCTTGCACTCTCCCTTGCAGTCATCCCAGCATGCAGGATCATCATCTTTAACTTTCCAGCTTGTCCCAAAGGACGCAGCATTGTTGGCCTCTTTTCCATCCACCATTACGAAATCATCTTTTGAGTCACCATTGTAATTACCACATAGACCACACAGCTGACCAAGGAAGGTGCTTGTGATAGACACAGTGAGGTGGTGGTTCCAGTCATATGACAACCTGAGACCAAAATCGGTGTCCAGAACAGCGTGGCCTCCACTTTGATAGATTTTTACTTTTCCTTCCTGCAGCGTGCTGGGCAAGTAATACATGTTCTGATTGACCTGAAATAGAAAACAAAACAGTTATTTATATTGCTAGAAATGTGATGGTTTGTGAAAAAGACACAGAGCTCTATGGAGCACACTTTTCAAATGTCAATTAATTGTGGAGAAATCCACATGGTCATAAGATTTTTTTTTTTTTTTTTTCAGTGACACTCAGTATTGACTACATAGTTCTTACCCTCACTCTGCCATTTTCAGATTTGGCCATAGTTATCGTTAAGCCATAGACCTGGACGTTGACATGTTTTAAGTAGGCCACTTGTGTGCTACCCCGGTTTTCGTTCTTTGCCTCGATATTGAAGCTGGGCAGGGTTTCATTCCCGCAAGTCTTGGCGATGGTGTAGGTACAGGTGCCCTGGAAATCGAAGCTTCGTCCATCGAAGGTGCGGTAATGTGGGTCTCCCCAAGCGATACACTCCGCTTTCGATAGTGGTAAGCACACAGCCTGGTTGTCCACTTGTTGGCACGTTTCCCCGTTCCTGCACTGCTTCTTTTTGCATAGATCCACAACTGCAGGTGGGTAGGAAAGGAGAAGTAGGTTAGGATTAATTAAATTGCCAAGGTAGGAGAGTAAGTCGGAGCAGAAAAAAGAATAGACCACATCATCTCAAAGATCACAATTAAGATAAAGGTAATACCAGGAGCATGCAAACGTTCCAACATCGAAGACATTTTGTGTAGAAACAACTGAAGTTATGCAGGAGTCACCAAGATTAAAGGAATGCCTTTTATCTCTCTACTGCCACCATCTTTACACAAGATTCAGCAGCAGCAGGATGGCCTACCAGAGTAAGGCACAGATCTGTTATTACCATCACAATTCAGCACCATGCTGTCCTTTCCTTCCACCATTAAAGCCAGCAGTGCCATTATCAAACTCACGCTCATCTAAACAGATCTGGGCTCCGTTGTGCACAGCACACCCTGTGGTGCATTGGATTGTCTCACAGCTCACCGCTCCCTTGGGGTTACATGTGCACTTCCTGGAGCAGTCTGCAGACATCAGGGACTCCCCAACCTGGGAAGAAAAGGGAGTACATTGTAACGGGGTCAAATTGAGCAGGAATCTAGAGATAGATCACACTGTACAGGATCTCGCTCTGCTAGAGGCCATGCAGCGGCACAGGAACTGGTTTTATAATCCACAATGAAATATTTTCTGTTGCAAGAGGAATTACTGTTTGAAAGGAAATTGCTATTGATATCCTCTGTCGCAACCAAATAGCTTCATAAACAAATTTGCAGTCACCAAAAAATTTCACAATAAAAGACGAGGAATGGGGCTGACCTTCATGTATCTCCCGTTGTGCGAACAACCACAGTTTCCAGAGGATACACACTGTTCCCCATCAAACACAAAGCCAGGGTCACACTGGCAGCCCTCATAACACTGAGATGTGCAGGTGAGGGGGGCGATGATACTTGCACAAGCACTGCCACAGGTGTCCGCACAAACCTCGTACTGGCTGTTCTTTGGACAAGTCATTGCTAAAATGAGACACAGAAATACTTAAAATACATTAAAAAAGCCCCAGTTAATTCAATACTCTTAAAACACCAGTGTAACATACTCATTATATCAATTGCAACAAGATAAACAATGAATTGCTTACGGCAGAACCCATCGTTCCTCCAGGGCTTGATGATGACTCCAGCATCCTGGCAGGCAGCAGTGTAGGCTTCCAGATTCCTACAGAGGATGTCCCTCAGCCCGTCGGTGACGCATACATCAAAGACACAGTTTTCAAAGTAAATGTCAGGACTGATGACGGAGCGGCAGGCTGCGAAGGGGCCCGTTGTGGAGGAGATGATCCCACAGCTGTCTGCTTTGCTATACTTGGTCTTGTTGGTTTCGTCACACCGGGGGCAGTCCTGGTCACAGCCATGGTTGCACTTGGCTCCTTCTACAAAGACTTGCCAGCTGGCCCCGAAGGCATTGACGTTCTCTGTGAGTCCGCCACCCTGCAGTGCAAACTCATCCTTTTTGTTGCCGTTGAAGTTGCCACAAAGTCCGCCTACCTTGTTCCGGTAGTTGCCAGGGACGGTCACCTGCACGTAGTACACCAAATCGTAGAGGACCTTCAGCCCAAACTCTGTCTGAAGGATGATGTTTTTACCCTGCTGGATCACGGAAACCTTTCCATCGTCCAGTTTCAGGGGTAGGTTTGTATTGATTCCATTCACCTGAAAATGATTGGGATATCTTTAATTAAAAGAAAATATTTAATCTTGTAAGGAAACTGAAAAATAGTGGAAACAGAAAGATTCATTAAGCATTCAGATTCTTTAATTGGGAATATTAACTATACAGAAAGGGACAAGTTGTTTCTAGACTAAATACAATATTTTGTTCATTGCATCCAACAAAAATGCCTGATTCATTAAAGACCGATTTAGGAACAATTGCAGGCACGCAATGTTTGTGCTTGTGTTTTGAATGACAGGACCTCTCAAATAGTGCTTTCCTGCATAATAACAAAACATGGCAGAAGAGATACTCTTCCATCTCAGCTCACCTTCACTCTCCATTGGACCTTCTGCTCCATAGTGATGCTGTAACCATTCACCTTAGTGACCACCATTCTAGTGACAGCCACCTTCGTTTTGCCATAGCTCTCATTCTCCACCTGCACTTCAAAAGGTGTAAGACTGCCGTTCGTGTACAGGAGCTTTGCCAGTGTGTAGGTGCAGGTGCCCTGGAAGTCGAATTTCAGCCCATCGAATGAGGTGTAGTGTGGGTCCCCAGAAGCAGTGCACTTCCCCTCCCCTAGGGGATGGCATCCCTGCACACCATTCTTTACTTGGCACGCCTCGTTCTCCCCGCATGTGATTGGCTGGCACTGCACAGCTCCACTGGCACCGCACGTGCACTGACTCGTGCACAATCCATCAGGGAAAAACATTTCCCCAGCCTTGTAGTAGCGGCCACTGTACATGCAGCCACACTGGGCAATGGGAACACACTGGACTCCACTGAGAATGAATCCCTCATTACACTGGCATCCTTCCTCACACAAAGCATCGCACTGGGTGCCAGTGGTGAGACTGGCACACGTTGATGGGCATCCACTGGCACACAACTCATAGTGGCTGTTTTGAGGACAGACAGGAGCTGAGGGGAGTAAAATTCAAATAATCCATAAACTGTTTCAAGTAGGACTATACTTTTTACAGAAGATTGAAATAAAAACTACACTTACCGCAAAATGTGTCTTTTCTCCATGCATAAACCTGGGCTCCAGCCTCCTGACATTTGGTGACGTAGCCACTAATAGCCTTACACACAACAGTCTGCATGCCCTTGTAGAGGCAGGCATCAAACACACAGTCATCGAAGAAATATGTAGGGGGCACCTTGGCATGGCAATCTCTGAACGGCCCAGTCGGATCCGTCATTATGCCACAGTATGCATTGGTCTCATATTGACGTTTCTGAGTGACATCGCAGTTTGGACACGTTCCTTTGCACTGGTCACTGCAGCCGGGGATGTTTTCTGTCTTCCAGCTCGCTCCAAACTCTGCTGGGACTTGGGTCAGCTGCCCGTTCTTCATAGTCAAGTCATCCTTGCCATCCTGGTTATAGTTTCCACACAGACCGCACATAGCGCCTGCATAACTTTCAGGTACAGTGACTGTCACTCGGCTGTTCCAGTCGAAAGTCACCTCCAATCCGAAACCGGTCTGAATGATGGCTTTCCAGCCTTTGCTTTGGATTGATAATCTGTTGTCTTCTATGCTCAAGGGTAGGTTCTCCCACAGGTTGTCCACCTAGTTTATTAGTAAAGTAGGAAAATATAATCAACATTAATGTAATCATACAAAAAATCATCAAATAAAATTAAATTACACATCCCTCTAAAATGCAGCTCTGTGCCAGTAAAGCATGTATTACCTCTGTAAGAGTTTGAATGAGGGAAATCCCTAAATTGTCAGTTTGTATCTAAGAATATACATTAGACACAAACACTCACCTGGACCTTCCCTGCATGGTCTGTGCTGATGATGATGATGTGGCCGTACACGTTGACTTGTACGAGCCGTGTGTAAGCCACAGCCTTATTGCCTCGGTGCTCATTCTGCACCTGCACCTGGAACTTCTCCAGTTCATCAGTGGAATTGCAGACAGCTGCTAGCTGGTAGAAGCAGGTTCCCTGGAAGTCAAACTTGCGTCCATCAAAGGAGATGTAGTGCGGGTCCCCACTGGCACTGCACGTTGCCTTTCTGTTGGAATAACAATCCCTTACTCCTTTAACTACCTTACAAACTTCGAATGGCTTGCATTTTGTGTTTCTGCACTGAACTTTGCCAGTGCCTGCGTCACAGATGCATGATTGCTCGCAGCTATTGTCAGACCAGAGTCTGACCCCAGGTGGGTAGTATCGGCCCTGGTAGGTGCAGCCACATTTCTTGACAGGCACACACTCTCCAGCACTGAGAACGAAGCCTTCGTTACACTGGCAGGTCTCGGTGCAGGGCAGCTTGCAGTTGACAGAAGCACTAGGGTTGGAGCAGGATGCAGGACAGGCACTGCCACAGGACTCGTAGTGACTGTTGGGAGGACATGTCAGAGCTACAGGGACAAGACAGAATAAAATGGAATTCAGTGCCTATACAAGTCTCTCGTCTTCAAAAAGTGAATGTAGCGCATGCATATATTTAATCCCTTTTGCATACATTGATATGTTTTGTAAGTACTGTTCATAACATGTTAATTTAAATATTGGATGATTGTGCAGCCTGGATACTCACGACATTGGGACTGCTTTCTCCAGTTGTATACTTCAACTCCCCTTGCCTGGCAAGCATCTGCATAGGTCTTCAAAGCCTGACAGAGGAAAACCCTAAAGCCGTCATTCAAACACACATCGTAGACACAGCCGTCCATAAAGAGCTCTGGTTTGATGACTGCATGACAGTCCCTGAAAGGCCCATCAACTTTGGCCAGCAGACCACAGCTCTCCTGTCCCTGGTACTTGGAGATGAGGTTGGACTCGCAGGTCTTGCACTCTCCCTTGCAGTCATCCCAGCATGCAGGATCATCATCTTTAACTTTCCAGCTTGTCCCAAAGGACGCAGCATTGTTGGCCTCTTTTCCATCCACCATTACGAAATCATCTTTTGAGTCACCATTGTAATTACCACATAGACCACACAGCTGACCAAGGAAGGTGCTTGTGATAGACACAGTGAGGTGGTGGTTCCAGTCATATGACAACCTGAGACCAAAATCGGTGTCCAGAACAGCGTGGCCTCCACTTTGATAGATTTTTACTTTTCCTTCCTGCAGCGTGCTGGGCAAGTAATACATGTTCTGATTGACCTGAAATAGAAAACAAAACAGTTATTTATATTGCTAGAAATGTGATGGTTTGTGAAAAAGACACAGAGCTCTATGGAGCACACTTTTCAAATGTCAATTAATTGTGGAGAAATCCACATGGTCATAAGATTTTTTTTTTTTTTTTCAGTGACACTCAGTATTGACTACATAGTTCTTACCCTCACTCTGCCATTTTCAGATTTGGCCATAGTTATCGTTAAGCCATAGACCTGGACGTTGACATGTTTTAAGTAGGCCACTTGTGTGCTACCCCGGTTTTCGTTCTTTGCCTCGATATTGAAGCTGGGCAGGGTTTCATTCCCGCAAGTCTTGGCGATGGTGTAGGTACAGGTGCCCTGGAAATCGAAGCTTCGTCCATCGAAGGTGCGGTAATGTGGGTCTCCCCAAGCGATACACTCCGCTTTCGATAGTGGTAAGCACACAGCCTGGTTGTCCACTTGTTGGCACGTTTCCCCGTTCCTGCACTGCTTCTTTTTGCATAGATCCACAACTGCAGGTGGGTAGGAAAGGAGAAGTAGGTTAGGATTAATTAAATTGCCAAGGTAGGAGAGTAAGTCGGAGCAGAAAAAAGAATAGACCACATCATCTCAAAGATCACAATTAAGATAAAGGTAATACCAGGAGCATGCAAACGTTCCAACATCGAAGACATTTTGTGTAGAAACAACTGAAGTTATGCAGGAGTCACCAAGATTAAAGGAATGCCTTTTATCTCTCTACTGCCACCATCTTTACACAAGATTCAGCAGCAGCAGGATGGCCTACCAGAGTAAGGCACAGATCTGTTATTACCATCACAATTCAGCACCATGCTGTCCTTTCCTTCCACCATTAAAGCCAGCAGTGCCATTATCAAACTCACGCTCATCTAAACAGATCTGGGCTCCGTTGTGCACAGCACACCCTGTGGTGCATTGGATTGTCTCACAGCTCACCGCTCCCTTGGGGTTACATGTGCACTTCCTGGAGCAGTCTGCAGACATCAGGGACTCCCCAACCTGGGAAGAAAAGGGAGTACATTGTAACGGGGTCAAATTGAGCAGGAATCTAGAGATAGATCACACTGTACAGGATCTCGCTCTGCTAGAGGCCATGCAGCGGCACAGGAACTGGTTTTATAATCCACAATGAAATATTTTCTGTTGCAAGAGGAATTACTGTTTGAAAGGAAATTGCTATTGATATCCTCTGTCGCAACCAAATAGCTTCATAAACAAATTTGCAGTCACCAAAAAATTTCACAATAAAAGACGAGGAATGGGGCTGACCTTCATGTATCTCCCGTTGTGCGAACAACCACAGTTTCCAGAGGATACACACTGTTCCCCATCAAACACAAAGCCAGGGTCACACTGGCAGCCCTCATAACACTGAGATGTGCAGGTGAGGGGGGCGATGATACTTGCACAAGCACTGCCACAGGTGTCCGCACAAACCTCGTACTGGCTGTTCTTTGGACAAGTCATTGCTAAAATGAGACACAGAAATACTTAAAATACATTAAAAAAGCCCCAGTTAATTCAATACTCTTAAAACACCAGTGTAACATACTCATTATATCAATTGCAACAAGATAAACAATGAATTGCTTACAGCAGAACCCATCGTTCCTCCAGGGCTTGATGATGACTCCAGCATCCTGGCAGGCAGCAGTGTAGGCTTCCAGATTCCTACAGAGGATGTCCCTCAGCCCGTCGGTGACGCATACATCAAAGACACAGTTTTCAAAGTAAATGTCAGGACTGATGACGGAGCGGCAGGCTGCGAAGGGGCCCGTTGTGGAGGAGATGATCCCACAGCTGTCTGCTTTGCTATACTTGGTCTTGTTGGTTTCGTCACACCGGGGGCAGTCCTGGTCACAGCCATGGTTGCACTTGGCTCCTTCTACAAAGACTTGCCAGCTGGCCCCGAAGGCATTGACGTTCTCTGTGAGTCCGCCACCCTGCAGTGCAAACTCATCCTTTTTGTTGCCGTTGAAGTTGCCACAAAGTCCGCCTACCTTGTTCCGGTAGTTGCCAGGGACGGTCACCTGCACGTAGTACACCAAATCGTAGAGGACCTTCAGCCCAAACTCTGTCTGAAGGATGATGTTTTTACCCTGCTGGATCACGGAAACCTTTCCATCGTCCAGTTTCAGGGGTAGGTTTGTATTGATTCCATTCACCTGAAAATGATTGGGATATCTTTAATTAAAAGAAAATATTTAATCTTGTAAGGAAACTGAAAAATAGTGGAAACAGAAAGATTCATTAAGCATTCAGATTCTTTAATTGGGAATATTAACTATACAGAAAGGGACAAGTTGTTTCTAGACTAAATACAATATTTTGTTCATTGCATCCAACAAAAATGCCTGATTCATTAAAGACCGATTTAGGAACAATTGCAGGCACGCAATGTTTGTGCTTGTGTTTTGAATGACAGGACCTCTCAAATAGTGCTTTCCTGCATAATAACAAAACATGGCAGAAGAGATACTCTTCCATCTCAGCTCACCTTCACTCTCCATTGGACCTTCTGCTCCATAGTGATGCTGTAACCATTCACCTTAGTGACCACCATTCTAGTGACAGCCACCTTCGTTTTGCCATAGCTCTCATTCTCCACCTGCACTTCAAAAGGTGTAAGACTGCCGTTCGTGTACAGGAGCTTTGCCAGTGTGTAGGTGCAGGTGCCCTGGAAGTCGAATTTCAGCCCATCGAATGAGGTGTAGTGTGGGTCCCCAGAAGCAGTGCACTTCCCCTCCCCTAGGGGATGGCATCCCTGCACACCATTCTTTACTTGGCACGCCTCGTTCTCCCCGCATGTGATTGGCTGGCACTGCACAGCTCCACTGGCACCGCACGTGCACTGACTCGTGCACAATCCATCAGGGAAAAACATTTCCCCAGCCTTGTAGTAGCGGCCACTGTACATGCAGCCACACTGGGCAATGGGAACACACTGGACTCCACTGAGAATGAATCCCTCATTACACTGGCATCCTTCCTCACACAAAGCATCGCACTGGGTGCCAGTGGTGAGACTGGCACACGTTGATGGGCATCCACTGGCACACAACTCATAGTGGCTGTTTTGAGGACAGACAGGAGCTGAGGGGAGTAAAATTCAAATAATCCATAAACTGTTTCAAGTAGGACTATACTTTTTACAGAAGATTGAAATAAAAACTACACTTACCGCAAAATGTGTCTTTTCTCCATGCATAAACCTGGGCTCCAGCCTCCTGACATTTGGTGACGTAGCCACTAATAGCCTTACACACAACAGTCTGCATGCCCTTGTAGAGGCAGGCATCAAACACACAGTCATCGAAGAAATATGTAGGGGGCACCTTGGCATGGCAATCTCTGAACGGCCCAGTCGGATCCGTCATTATGCCACAGTATGCATTGGTCTCATATTGACGTTTCTGAGTGACATCGCAGTTTGGACACGTTCCTTTGCACTGGTCACTGCAGCCGGGGATGTTTTCTGTCTTCCAGCTCGCTCCAAACTCTGCTGGGACTTGGGTCAGCTGCCCGTTCTTCATAGTCAAGTCATCCTTGCCATCCTGGTTATAGTTTCCACACAGACCGCACATAGCGCCTGCATAACTTTCAGGTACAGTGACTGTCACTCGGCTGTTCCAGTCGAAAGTCACCTCCAATCCGAAACCGGTCTGAATGATGGCTTTCCAGCCTTTGCTTTGGATTGATAATCTGTTGTCTTCTATGCTCAAGGGTAGGTTCTCCCACAGGTTGTCCACCTAGTTTATTAGTAAAGTAGGAAAATATAATCAACATTAATGTAATCATACAAAAAATCATCAAATAAAATTAAATTACACATCCCTCTAAAATGCAGCTCTGTGCCAGTAAAGCATGTATTACCTCTGTAAGAGTTTGAATGAGGGAAATCCCTAAATTGTCAGTTTGTATCTAAGAATATACATTAGACACAAACACTCACCTGGACCTTCCCTGCATGGTCTGTGCTGATGATGATGATGTGGCCGTACACGTTGACTTGTACGAGCCGTGTGTAAGCCACAGCCTTATTGCCTCGGTGCTCATTCTGCACCTGCACCTGGAACTTCTCCAGTTCATCAGTGGAATTGCAGACAGCTGCTAGCTGGTAGAAGCAGGTTCCCTGGAAGTCAAACTTGCGTCCATCAAAGGAGATGTAGTGCGGGTCCCCACTGGCACTGCACGTTGCCTTTCTGTTGGAATAACAATCCCTTACTCCTTTAACTACCTTACAAACTTCGAAGGGCTTGCATTTTGTGTTTCTGCACTGAACTTTGCCAGTGCCTGCGTCACAGATGCATGATTGCTCGCAGCTATTGTCAGACCAGAGTCTGACCCCAGGTGGGTAGTATCGGCCCTGGTAGGTGCAGCCACATTTCTTGACAGGCACACACTCTCCAGCACTGAGAACGAAGCCTTCGTTACACTGGCAGGTCTCGGTGCAGGGCAGCTTGCAGTTGACAGAAGCACTAGGGTTGGAGCAGGATGCAGGACAGGCACTGCCACAGGACTCGTAGTGACTGTTGGGAGGACATGTCAGAGCTACAGGGACAAGACAGAATAAAATGGAATTCAGTGCCTATACAAGTCTCTCGTCTTCAAAAAGTGAATGTAGCGCATGCATATATTTAATCCCTTTTGCATACATTGATATGTTTTGTAAGTACTGTTCATAACATGTTAATTTAAATATTGGATGATTGTGCAGCCTGGATACTCACGACATTGGGACTGCTTTCTCCAGTTGTATACTTCAACTCCCCTTGCCTGGCAAGCATCTGCATAGGTCTTCAAAGCCTGACAGAGGAAAACCCTAAAGCCGTCATTCAAACACACATCGTAGACACAGCCGTCCATAAAGAGCTCTGGTTTGATGACTGCATGACAGTCCCTGAAAGGCCCATCAACTTTGGCCAGCAGACCACAGCTCTCCTGTCCCTGGTACTTGGAGATGAGGTTGGACTCGCAGGTCTTGCACTCTCCCTTGCAGTCATCCCAGCATGCAGGATCATCATCTTTAACTTTCCAGCTTGTCCCAAAGGACGCAGCATTGTTGGCCTCTTTTCCATCCACCATTACGAAATCATCTTTTGAGTCACCATTGTAATTACCACATAGACCACACAGCTGACCAAGGAAGGTGCTTGTGATAGACACAGTGAGGTGGTGGTTCCAGTCATATGACAACCTGAGACCAAAATCGGTGTCCAGAACAGCGTGGCCTCCACTTTGATAGATTTTTACTTTTCCTTCCTGCAGCGTGCTGGGCAAGTAATACATGTTCTGATTGACCTGAAATAGAAAACAAAACAGTTATTTATATTGCTAGAAATGTGATGGTTTGTGAAAAAGACACAGAGCTCTATGGAGCACACTTTTCAAATGTCAATTAATTGTGGAGAAATCATGGTCATAAGATTTTATTTATTTTTTTCAGTGACACTCAGTATTGACTACATAGTTCTTACCCTCACTCTGCCATTTTCAGATTTGGCCATAGTTATCGTTAAGCCATAGACCTGGACGTTGACATGTTTTAAGTAGGCCACTTGTGTGCTACCCCGGTTTTCGTTCTTTGCCTCGATATTGAAGCTGGGCAGGGTTTCATTCCCGCAAGTCTTGGCGATGGTGTAGGTACAGGTGCCCTGGAAATCGAAGCTTCGTCCATCGAAGGTGCGGTAATGTGGGTCTCCCCAAGCGATACATTCTGCCTTGGATACTGGGACACACGTAGCCTGGCCGTTTACTGGCTGACACTTTTCTCCTGTCCTGCACTGCTTGTTTTCACAGGAGTCTATGGGTACAGCTGGAATAATGGAGTGGTCAAAACAAGGAGCATGTTTGCAAAGCACTTACATAGGAAATGAGAACGAGGCATCAGAAAAGTGTAAGAATGTCAATTAGCTCTTAGACTTTGTTCAAAGGGGTCTGGAACTGTTTACTTCTGGATTTTCCGAGATATTGGGCCCTAAACACAGCAGTAAATCATTTGTCCATTTTCATTTTTTTCTAAATATTAGTATTATCTCCTATTAAGGTTTATTATCAAAATTTTGGCATTTCAGATGTTTGATATAAATCTTAATATTTGCATCAGCAAAAGCAACCCCCCCCCCCATCAAATAAAATAAAATGTAGTTGCCATACTTACAGTCTATTGCACAAGGTGCAGGGGATCCATATCCATTATATAATACTGTCCCAATGCTGTAGACACCAAATGAAGATTTTGGATGCTCTATGTAGTGTGGTTTTTCCTCCTGACCATATTCAATATGAGCCCAGGAATATTCAGTGCCTTTTACTGGGGCCCACGTGACCGTTTTCAACAGCAACTGGTTATCAAAGCGTATTTCTGAGATGTCTGAAGGTTTTGCCACAACCAGTAATCGGTTTTCAAATTTGTCGTAGCCTTGAATAAAGTATTTACTGCAAAACAAGTTGGTTGGGACAACGTTCATTAAAAATGTATCAAAGCCCCACTCGCCTCTTGATCCTCCAGTACTGTAGAACATGACCTGGATACTTCGGGATGCTGTGATGTAAAGGGGAGTGGTTCCGTCTATTTTCAAAGAGATAACCTCTCCACTTTTGAGCTGTTTGGAATCCTTTTTATCTCCATACTGAATTAGAACATCAGTGGACTGCGAGGCAGCAACATAAACATAGTCATCCTTCCTCTGATAAGGTTGAGGTGGTACAATAAAGGATGATCCCCACCTGGTTACAGGTAGCAGCTGCTCAAAGAGAACGTTGCACCTAACATTGAGATTGGAACACACGTGGCCCGCTATTACACCGACAGGTTTAGTGGAAACAATCTTTGTGCCTGAAAGGTCGTCCATGCTCATTAGCTGAACACTCTCATACTTGGAAAGAAAGATTGTGAGTTTACTCCCTTTTATGTATGTTATCTGGTTAAAGGTCACTTTCCCTGTGAGGTACACATCAACAGAGTTTGAGTTTTCCAAATTCATGATAGCAAAAAGCTTGGAGAGATCCCCATAGTTTGGAGTAACCACATAATACTCATTACCCCAGTCTGTAACAGGGTATACAATGGTGGTGTCTGCTGTGCGGGTCTTGTAGTTCATAAGAATGGATGACAAGGGCTTCTGTGATGTGATAACAATCATGTTAGAGGACCTGACACTACCTTGGACCTCCAGGGTCTGGGGAAGTGAAATCACTTGGCTCCTGCTTTGTTCAAGTTCAAGACACATAGGAAAACCAGGCATGTGTACATTTATAGATACTTGAGTGGCAGCTGCAGAGCGAGCGGAAATAGACAAGTTAAACTGGGGATCATTGCCTGGCAAATAATTTTGTGTGATGAGTGTGGCATATTGGATCCCATCTGTGATCTCCAGACAGTCCGCTGTGGAAAAAAACATTCGAACAATCAAACTGATGAACAGAAGAAATTTACAAATGAGAGATGACCATTTGTCTGCTCTATACTCATCCGGTTCCCAGCTGTTGGTTGATCTCTAAACTTTTTCAAGTTGTCTCCTAAAGGATTCCTATGATTCGGCATCAACCACATGGTTAGATAACCCATTCCATTCTCTCTGTGTAAAAAATATCTAGAACCTTCTGTCCTAACTCTGTAAATAGGACTTTGAAGGAGTGTCTCAGTGGCTCTGCACATTTGTTTGGTAAATGCATTCCATTACATATAAAAAATGCTTTATACTTTTTTTAATTATGAACATCTAATGTATTTTAAGAAGTCTCACAATTCACCAGTAACACATCTGCTTTGCAAGAACAATCTGTCCAAAGCTTGCTCCATTCAGATCACTGACAGTCTGAGGAACACAAAGTCGGACATGTCAGCTTAGGACTTTTGGTATCAAGGGCTTGATTCAAGAAAGATTCAAGAAACAAGTAGGACATGGTGAGAGCAGTCTTTCCCCACCCCCAGTACTTTGAGTGTCTGTCACATGTCTTCATGCTGCTATGGTACAGCAAAGGATCAGTATAACAGATCAGGCCTGTTTTTTATACCCAAGCAGATAAAAACAAATTCTCACCCAATGAAACACAGAGCCCAAAATCATTGTTAATGACATCCTTGTACTTACAATGATTGTAACAAGGTGCAGAAGATCCATATGCATTCTGGTCAGCTTTTCCTATGCTGTAGACTCCAATGGCAGCAGTAGGGTGCTCCACAACGTGTTGTATGGGCTGGGATCCAAAGTCAGAGAGTGCCCAAGAGAATTCTGTGCCCGGGATCGGAGTCCAAACAAGGCTTTGAACTTTCTTATCAAACATAATTCCTGAGATGTCTGCGGTCTTTGACACAACCATTGCTTGACTTGTAAACCCTTCATGGCCTTGTACAGAATATTTTTGGCAAAATGTGTCAGTGGGGAGAATATTCATCAAAAACGGGTCAAACATTTGACCACCTACTCTACCGCCAGTGCAGTAATACAAGACCTGTATGCCTGCTGAAGCATGTATATATAGGGGTTTGTGGAGGCTTATTGGAAGTGAAATACTTTGTCCACGATCTAAAGCTAGTGACTTGAGTTCACTTCCAGATTGGATCTGGAAATTGGTTTGCTGGGATGCAGTTACATAAACTAGATCAAAATCGTTCTGATAAGGGAGAGGAGGCACAATGAAGGTAGTTCCCCATTGTGGTACGGGCAACAGCTGCTGAACAAGGGTATTGCAATTAGAGTTTTTCATTGAACATGTGTGACCAGTGATTACAGCTACTGGTTTCTCACTCTTGATTCTAGTGCCCGACAAGTCGTTAGAACTCTGCAATTGAAAGCTTTCAAACTTTGAAAGGGACACAGTGAGTTTTGTACCTGCTGTATATTGTTTCCCTTCAAATCTCACGTCCCCTTTCAGATCCACCTCAACGGTGTTTGGCTGTTCTGCATTTATGATGGCAAACTGTTTGGAGGCTTTCTGATAATCTGGGGTGAGGGCAAAGTACTCTACTCCCCATTCATTTATAGGGTACACAACAGTGGAATCTGCTGTTTTGGGCTTGGAGTTCAGCAGAACAACAGTGATGGGTTTGCTGGACTCGATTACAATGGTATTGGAGGACTTGACAGTGCCCGCGACCTCCACGTTTCCTGGGAGTGAAATAACTTTGCTTTCTATTGAGTTAATCTCCAGATTGAGGGGAAATCTAGGGCCTGGGCCAAAGACTGTCACTATGGTTGTGCCAAGGGACTGTGCAGTAAACACCAGGCTAGACGTGGATGGCCCATATGCATTAGAATAATTCTCAGTGATGACTGTCGCAAACTTGGTCCCAGCTGTGCTTATAGAACAGACACCTGACAAAAATGACATGCATAATAAATATTAGGAAATATATTGGGAAAGTCAAGGCAAGTTCTTTTTAGAGCATATTGAGTCAAATTGATTTTGGCTGGGGTTCGATCAACTAAAATCTTTTAACTCAGAAATAAAATGTGCTGATAAATGTAGGACAGGAAAAAAATACCTTCGCTATTGCACACTGTGGTATGGGTAGGACTTAAATAATAAATTAAACCATATCTGAGTGAGAGAGTGCTTAAATCTACCCCTGGACAACTTTGGGAAAACCATATAGGCTATTAAATCACATCAATATTAAATGCAAAAAAGCTGTATTAATAAAAAAAAAGCAACGTGTTCAAGTTTGTACACATGACGTTCCTCTCTAGACTCTATACATAACCTATACGTAACTTCAGACCAGTTCAGTACTTACTGTAGAACAGCGCTGCTAAAGCACAAAGCTGCACCACCTCCTTCTTCAACCCCATTTCTGCAAGAGATCATTACATTAAAACAGCAGTCAGAGAAGCTATTCTTAGAAAATAAACGTAGCATTTATAAAGAAAAGCCCCCTAACTGCCTACAGCAATGTCACATTGGGAGATGTCATAATGATAAGAGCATTTAGTCTAACTTAAATTCCAAGGTCTCAAAACAGAAACCGATTATCCTTGTAACACCTTGTGACATGACTTACCCAGAAGATAAAATAAACATTTTTTAAATACAACCAGTGTCAGAGGTCATTAAACAATTAGAAATTAACTTTGTATTTTATTATGGATGATGATGTACTACTAATACTACTACTACTACTACTACAAATAATAATAAGAATCATAATAATAATAATAATAATAAAATTCTGGTAAAAAATTCTTGTAAGTAACCACGTGGTGAATGGTAAATTAAAAAAAAAATAAAATAAAAAAAAAAATTCTGACTTTGCAATTATCAATCCTCATCCAGCATATCACAGCATGAAATAACTCAAAGAATGTAATAAATGAGACCAGGTTTTAATTTAGGTCTAGCTTTTTAAATAAATTGGTTACTAACAATAGTTTTACAGGAATGGAACAAGAGACTGGGGCCAAGGTTGGTCGCACCCTCAAAAATCTCCTCTTTATTAGACTGCTAATAATTATATGCATCTGATTTTTAAAACAAAATGCATTATTTGCTGAAACAAAAACAAGAAACAAACACACTAAGTCTAAAAGAAGAGCTTTTTGAGCATGCAAACAACCTTGTCTCGCAAGCTTATGTTGTGTGGTTTCTTTGGCTGCTTGTGTGGAGGTGGGAATGGCTTGACTGCTGCATTAGCATTGTTTTATGCAATGAATTTCCTTGCTTTTTCATTATAAAGTACACCAGTTGGGTGGAGGTGTTCCATGCACGACTTCTGGGTTTTACCACCTTGTATTAGACATGTTAATGCAAAGAGTGCAGACTCAGTAATTCTAGCAAAATTAGTAAAACACCCTGATGTTGTATCTACAGAGGTTTTAAACGATGCAATCTTTACAAATAAAACAAACAACAATCATGAAAACATTCATTCAAAGTAATTGTTTTTACAATTGAGAGCAAGGGTTTACCATACTGCTCATTGTTCACCAAAGTTAGAACATTCTATTAAATGTAATATTAAACTTCAGTTCCAATGGAATTTTACTACATTGTAGTGTTAAACTGCAGTGTGTGTGTGTGTGTGTGGTTCTAAAATTTATTCTATATCTATATATAGCTATATCTATCTATCATCTTATCTAAGATGATATATAATATTATATATATATCGAGAGAATATAACTCTCTATCTATCTCTAATCTCTCATTATATCTTATATATATATCGATATATGTGATGAGTGTATGACCAAAAACGGGGGGTTTTTTGTTTTCCCAAATTTTTTTTTGGGAAGGCTTGTGGGACCCTGGGGATAGCCAACACCATGTATGATGGACAATGTAACAAGTGGGCTTAATGTATAGTAATGTACCAATTGCTTAATGGTATAGTTAATGGGCAAATGCTGATCAAACGTGAGTGATCAAGTTGGGGTTAAAAAGGTTTCAGTTGGTGTGTTCAGGGGAGAGAGAGAAAGAAATTGAACAGTGGAAAGGTATGTTGGACAAAGAAAGAGTTTTCTGTTAACGAAACAAAGGTACGGGTTCTGACAAAAGTGCTTGAATGTGATTTAGATTAGGTGATTTATGGTATTAATTTAAACAGGGGAACAGGCTTACACTGCCCTGCATTAGATAGAACTACTATTAATTAGTTTAGTTAGCGCCTAAAGAAGGGATAGGTTTTGTTTTGTGTTTTTGTTTGTTTAAAATATCAGTTTGCTAATAAACGTACACCACAGTGTTTAAAGAGCACTTCCATTGTATAGTGTAATAATTAAAGAGACAGACACCTGTTTGAAAGAACAACACGGACTCCGGCTGAAAAGGTCAGAATACATCACAATATCTAAGAGGTATAAGGCTTTTTTTATGATTCATGTAGAATATACAGCTATGACCAAAAGTTTTGCATTCCACTATAGAATGGACTAATTGTGCTTCATAAAGTCAAATGAAACTTGCTGAAA
>NW_024474798.1:0-12723 GCF_017654505.1 Polyodon spathula
CTGGTCACTTGACAAAAAAAAAAAATAGCACACAAATGCATTCACAAAAGTGGATTGAAGAGGTGTTGAACAGGAATCAGAACTGCTTTTATTGGGAGAGTTCTTTGCACACACAAGGACACAACATAGCTCAACCTAATTTAGAAGGCAACAGGAAGTTAATACCTGTTGTCTTGTTTGAATTTGCATCTGCAACGGTTACCTGCAAAAAGAGGAGCAGACACCCAGGTTACTAAAATCACTTAACAGTGAGTGATGAAACGCATTGCAACGTCCATTAGAACATGAGAGTTCAAACAAGAGAAGGCCATTCAGCCCATCTCGTTTGGTTGTTAGTAACCAATTTAATCTCTTTGCCCTTTAATCTTTAAGAATATGCAGCTGTCCCCCTTGCGGTACTTACTGAAGAGGATGCAGATGCCAATGAGACAGAGGACAGCAGCCATGATCAGACCTCCCACACGCAGCTGACCGTAGTCTGAGAAAAAAAAAAAAAGTCAGACCCAACCAGAAATCTGAAATACTGAACACACCCATCCAATGAGTTTGAACTGAGGTGATCAATCTTTCACAAAGCATCAATGTTTACATATATTACAGGTGCCACAAGCAGCTTTTATTTTAGACCCCCCACCCCTGCTTAACAGTCAATTAGAGTCAATTCAATTCAATTATTGATTTGGCCAAAAGAGACAAACGTGAATAGTTTATGATAGGTCGATCTTTTAGTACCATGTTCTCTTCCTAATATGAATGATATATCGGAGTGTTCCCCAGGCGAAGAGAGTCAGCCTGTATATTTAAAAAAAAAAAAAAAAGAAAGTTTGACCGAACTTTTAACGTAGTTAAGGCGATTTTTTATCGATTTACTCCGATGTGGGAGCAGGATGTCTGACGGGATGTCTTGTTTATATAGAAACTAAATGGAGGTACACCCTCGTCCCTACAGCACTGCCCTACAGAAAAGAATATATCTTACCAGTTTCTGTAGCATCTGTTAAAGAGGCAGCCAATACTGAAAATGAATATAAAAAAGGAGATGTTAATGTGTTCCAATGCAGTGCAGCAAGGGAAGGCTGGGACTTAATTCAGATCAACACATCCTCAGAAATGCTGCTAAGCAATTTCTATGCAATACCATCCAACTGGAAGCTCTCCAAACAAATACATCTCCTACCTGTTAGAATAAGCAAGGCTGCAATTGTAGCCATCTTCAGCAGGACCTGCCTGAATAAAATGCAAAATTCAGTCAGGCTGTTTACACAATCAGACTGCCAAGCCAGGCAGCTGCTTCTAACTGTAGCCGATTAATATACCAACTATGTAGAAACTCTTTACATAACTGCAAAGAGACAACTTTAAATTTTGAAGATCTATACTACAGGGAGAGCGCCACCCTGCGTTTCCAAACATACAAAAGACATGTGTTCTTGTTAGGAGTGTGGATGCACCAGTCATACCGATCAGACCTCTATCCTCATCACAGCAGTCTAACTAAATTGTGACTGGACCTACAAAGGCCATTATTGCTGCCATTAATGATATTTTACATTGGAAACCACTTTTAGAAAGATTAGACTATTTTATACAGACTTCAAAATGAGGGAGCGGGGTTAGCGAACCTGGTGATAACAGGGTCAGGTCTCACTGTTCTGGTTTATGTCGTGGTGTTTTAATGGCAAATATAGGATGAAGTTTACATCGTTTTATGAACTTGCTTTCTGTCAAAATTAGTCTTGATTTGCACAAAACAATGCCCTCTGATTTTACAGCCGCAGTTTGTCTCTACTAACCTTACTGCAATTTAACCATTACCCTCATGTCTTCTAAAAGGATTTGATAATTGTTTATTGTTATAACCAATCAATGTATATAGAAATACACAATTAAAATGACATTGACCAGATTTTGTTGAAATAAATCTGTTGGAGCACTTAATCATGGGAACAGGTTAACACTTTCATGAACTTGGTCAGCTACATAAAGGAAGGAAGCATTCCCAGTAAAAGGAAACCAACGATCAAATGTGCCTGAATGTTTCAATTAAATAAAATAATGTAGTAAATGCATTCAAACCCAAGTGTAATTAAAAAAAAAATAAAAACAAAAACATTGAAGTGTTTAACGTCATTTTAAATTAACTAGTCTAAAGATAACTGTCAGTGGGGAACTAGGTGACCTGGAAGGGCAGAGAAGTGATCCAGTATTTATAAAAGCTGCTACAATACTCCTGTACAAAAGGACACAATTCTTTGTCAAACTTGTAAAAATGCAATAGCACTTTCCAAGTTCTAAGGATGTATGTTTTCATTAAAACTTTTAAATTCACAGGACAGAACAAGCTACATTAAGTCTGAAACTATCAAAAAACACATGCCAAGTTTCATTGTAACTGGATGAATGATCCTTAGAATATAAAATACACATTTGACAAACAAATAGAGCCTGTGACCAAGGGATATATTATGGGTTATTCTCACAGTTTAGAAGTACCAACAGCAGACTTCAACTTGCAGGCATACACACTACTTGTGCAAAGGTTTAATTTACTAGCCTGTCACCACTGGAGACATGGGTTTGAAATGGGTTAGATCACATCTTAATCCTCATTATGCCCAGCATAACTGGGCATATAATGGCAGTTATCAATCTCTGCCCAGAATCAAAAGCAGGGGTGTTCATGTCAGGATTGAGGTGCATCTGTCCCTCACCTACACGCATCAAAAACAATGAATATTCCACCTGGGCCATGTCTTGCTTTATACCATACAATGAAGCAAGAGAATTCTTTAATTAATTTGCTTGAATTCAACCAAGCACATCAAAGGGCACCTACAAGCTTGTTTGACCACTAATGTTTAAATAAATCTTAACAGGTATTCTTCACTCCTCTTTTTTAGTAGCTTTTAAAAGGTAAGTGAATACATTAACTTTTCCAAATACAACAAGGTATATATTTATAAGAGAAAACCCATCCAAACATGTACCTATGCTTCTTGTTTTAGTAATGCTGTACTGTAGATTATATAATTAAAGTTCAGGAATAAATTTCAGGACAGGATTATATATCTCAACTGAATTTAAAGAAAATAGAGACTTCTGCTGGTAGTTTATTGCTTCGTTTAAAATCAATGCATCATCTTAAAACCAAGTAGATACTCATTTTAGAAGTACCATAGAAACATGTTTGAAAACAAAAAGAGAAATAAATGTTACTAGAACACACTGAAAAGTAAAACAGAACCATTTATAACTGTGTGCACAAGGACTGCTTGTATGGCCTATCTTAATTCAACAAGCCTTCACAAAGCACAGTCACATGCAACAGTCTTTTTCTTTGTAATCAGCAGCAAAAGGGCTCTTTATCAAAGCACAAAGGGGCCACAATAGAAGACACTGAATTCTACTAAAAGGCAGTATATTAAAGCAGGTTAATGTTTATCTAAAAACAGTAATGACTAAAAATCAGAAACAGGCAGGCACTCACCCGATTCCAGTGGAACTCACACAAGGAAACAGTGTTGCATCTGAACTGAAAAGCCAGAAAGGACGGCCCTAATTAAACACAGCCTGTTTGTTCAGTTACATGCCGACGCCCTTTTGTACACACGCACCAGGTTGGTTCAATTGACACAGCTGAGGGTGATAGGGGCTTGTTAAAGAGCAGCTTCATTGTGGTGTTTTGAACCCTCCTGGATTGGCTCCAGGATTGGCTGGAGTTCAGGCTTCTAGCCTGGGGCCATTAGAGGGGACCCTATTTAAAGGGGGAGGGGGATAAAGGGGGGAGTCTATCTCCCCTCCCCTATATAGGGGGGGGAGGGGGAGGGAGAGTTCCCCCTGACCCTAATTTTATTATTTTAAACAAACCCTTTTAATTGATTAGAAGGGTTCTATGGCCTTCTCTGTCTGTATATCGCTATATTGAACAACATTACTGTCACGTGTCTTTTCCATATTCACGCAGAGGTACACTAAAAATTTAAGTTATTTGCTATGTTGCCTAATTCTTGACCAATTTAACGAAATCAAGACAGGCAAAAGAGTGATTTATCTGTACTGTTAGATTTTAAAAAGAAACATTGGAAAAAAAGTGTTCAATTTTAACTTCTGTGCACTTGTAGTATCTATCTATCTATCTATCTATCTATCTATCTATCTATCTATCTATCTATCTATCTATCTATCTAAGGTTACACTTATAAAAAAAACACTTTCAAAATATGGCCCAAAGTTCCTTAAAGTTTCACCTCAAATGTAGGATTGAGAGTTTATGAATTTCATTATTGATCGTGCAGAATGTGCATTCAATCTGCAGGGTTAATCAATCAGCTTCAGAATCAGCCTGTGCCTTTATAATGAAGTGATTCTGCATGGAATCCATGGATGGAAACCAAACCTGCATGGAAACATAAAACTCTCCCTCCTCCTCTTCAGCTCTGCGACTTTAATAAATACATGAACCATGTGATTGGATCAACCTCCTTAACATGCCAGCACATGAAATGTTGAAGGGGGTGGGGGAGTGGGAGCACTCGTTAACTTAGCAGGATTAGGGAGGAAAGTGCAGCAGCATTCCAGGAATGACAATATACACAGGGCCCTGATTTCTGTTAGGAAATTCACCCTGCTCTATAGTTTTCTCTTGGGAATCATTTCTGCTCAAACTCTTCTGTATATATCCATGTGTTTGATTTGTGAGTGTGTGAGTAAATAGGGGTATGGCCTGCATGTGTCTGAGTTTTGAGTGTGTGAGTAAGTAGGGGTACGGCCTGCATGTGTCTGAGTTTTGAGTGTGTGAGTAAGTAGGGGTACGGCCTGCATGTGTCTGAGTTTTGAGTGTGTGAGTAAGTAGGGGTACGGCCTGCATGTGTCTGAGTTTTGAGTGTGTGAGTAAGTAGGGGTTTCAGAGCCTGACACTTCATGGGAAGCCTAGGTTAGTCTTGGTACACGCAATTATTATTTTTTTTGCCATTCTTGTTCTTCTTGAAAGAAGTGCTGACATGACTTTCCACAAGCTAACAAGATTTGGGTTTATAAATAGAACTAAGGCACGTATTGTAGTGTGAGAGTGCTGGGTAAAATAATACTTTTCTGAAGACTTGTTGTCCCCCCCCTTTGAGAGCTATGACTGCAGGGTTATTACAGGCTCACTTCTTCTAGTTTCTGGAGTTTTAGTTTTATTTGCTCATTTTTGGCAGACTGTGGAAACAGAAAAGTTGGCACGAACTTCTAACATAATGCAAGGCACATGTTAGTCATTTCATTTATTGTTAGTAAAAAAACAATACAACCATAGTGTGTGAAGTGCTTCCGGGGGGGGGGCTAGGGTAGGGTAGGGTAGGGGGCAGGATTAGGGTAGGGGTGTGACCTATGTAGGATTCTACATGAATTTGAAATACTAAATGGTAAAAAAAACTTGCCGTTTCTAACATATACTTTTCCTAAATAATTGCTCTCTGTAATAATAAAGCTGCCTGAACCACACAAAAAACATGCTTCAGTGTGTAAATCTGGAAGTGTTTAGTTCAAAGTAGCTACTGGCCCTTGAATGCCTGAATGACATTGACCTCAAGGTCAAACAGATCTTAGACTTTTTAGAGCAGGACTTTCATATTATTAATACTACTATGATTAATAATAATAATAATAATAATAATAATAATAATAATAATAATAATAATAATAATACTTATAGATTATGTAATTTGGCATAGGACAGTATGTTCTTTTTATAAATCTATCATTACACAGTTTAACCTTTGTTTTAACTGGAAACTGTATAATTGTGTAATAAGGGTACTATTATAAACTAGATGTGTTTCTTGGTACAATCATAAATATATATTTTGTATATAATAAAGTGTAACATTGGTGGAAATTTTGTTTGAAACAGTGTCTGTCAGTATACCTCTATGAAACAAGGCGGCCAGTCAATTCATTATTTATTATTGCTCAGAGTTAATGTGGCTTTTAAATGTTAATGTTGACACAGTGTCAGCCCATGGACTGGTACCCATATATTGAGTCTGTTTAGTTAACTGTTCTGGTTCAGTCATGTTTCAATTACATATTTACAGTAAACAGTTGTGCACTTTAAAAAAAAAACCTTTGCAATATGTAATTGTAAACCCTGTGAACAAAATATTAGTTGAATATTATAGAATTTTCTTATAATCCAGTCATTGTTTTTTACCTAGATAATGTAATATGGGTTTGCTGGCAAACACACAACATTCCCTGCTAACGCATTTTCAATGCCATGGTACCATATCAGTGCCAGTGGCAACTCAATATTAAACAATGGTCCTGATACTGTAGCCCACACTTGTGCTAAACACATGAGCAGATCTGGTCCCTGCAACCTAAAGGGCTATCTGAACCCACGCATTAGTCAGGGTTGTCAAACAGGAGGCTCTATCACTGGCTTTCTGGGGCTTTCCAGGTCTTTTAGATCACAGAAACAGTTTGAACTTTGCAAGTCACATTTTAGCAAGCTTGGTTTTGCATACAGAGTAGCTTTTGCATGGAATGCCCATCTGACCTACATAAAGGCATTCTGTGTTTATGAAGAAATACAAGGACTGAACTTATTTTTTAAAATTCAGTTTGAAGCTTTTAGTTGTATGTGTATGTAAATGTATTGTATAGTATTGCATAGCAGTATCTGGATTGTGCGTGCCTCCACAAGGATACCCTTGTAACTGAGATGATGATGTATTGAAAGAGCGTATCAGACTCAGGTGGAGTTTATTACTGTGAACACTCAAAATGAAGCAAATCTTCACATTGGAAATCATGTTAAAGAACAGGTAGTTTCAAATACTGAAAAAATATCAAATAACTCTCTCTTAGGCTCTCTGCGCCTCATGAGAGAGAGAGAGAGAGAGAGAGAGAGAGAGAGAGAGAGAATTTGGTCTATTACAAAACTGTCTTTCATATGAAACTACTGAATGTCCTTTTTCAAGGTCAAACATTTTCCAATAAACAAAGAGGGCTGCCTAGATACCAAAATACCATCTTAGAAGCAACCAGCGTAGAATGCACTCTTCGCTTGATTGAAACAAGCGTCATTCGATTTTATTACATATAGTGGTGTCACAGGTCTGCGAGATGAAAATCATAGTGGTTAATGCATGTCAAGCTTTTCTGTGAACTTAGTAAGAAGGCTACATGCTAAAGTGTGACATTGTTGAAAACACTATGCAATAGCTCTTATCTGTTCCACTGTTCTGAGTCCCTCGGAGCCTGTGCTATTGTTGGCAATGTGGAATGCACTGTAATTGTCTGGGAGGAGCTCGTTGCTAGGAAACATCCTTGTTGTGGTTGCTGTTGTCTCCATTGTTTAATTCGAGCAGTCTGTGTTATATCTGAAATATGCAAATTGCTGTAACATTTCACTCCTCCTGTTTCTATGGGAACCATCTGACCAAGAAAGAGCTGTTATTAAAAATAAGTTTTTGAACACAAGGAAATTTATTCATGTAGATTCCTGTTTTAATTTCTGCAGCTCTTTTGTAAGAAAAAAAACATAACTAGGACAAAAGGCAAAGCATCTTGTTTTGAAGCAAGTACGAAAGCAAAAACACATTTTCTGAAAAGAATACAAACTTAATGGCTTCAAGAAAGAACTAAGATGCTACAGTTGGGCCTACAGACTTCACTTTATCCCTCACTTCCTTAATGGATTTAATAAAACATTATTTATAGTCTGGATAATGTCCAAACTCCCTAAGAAATGACACCTTCCCAGAATCTTACCAAACTTGGTTTAAACATTGGCTAACACTGTTATTTTATGAAAGCACACTCGTTTAACAAAACACAGACACTGCATTGCAGAAAGCTAGTTTTTAATCAGGCTTACATTTGTGCAAAAACCCTTAATTACACTTTTCACTGATTTAGTTTAATTTTAAATGTATTTTTACTTAACGTAAAGGTACCCCACAACACTATAGAGTAGCCCTTTCATACACACCTGTATTAAACCCCTAAGTGTATTCTGCACATGTATTACACTCCCCTCAGTGTACTCTGTGCATGTATTACACTCCCCTCACTGTACTGCGCACATGTATTACACTCCCCTCAGTGTACTCAGCGCATGTATTACACTCCCCTCAGTGAACTCTGCGCATGTATTACACTCCCCTCAGTGTACTGCGCGCATGTATTACACTCCCCTCAGTGTACTGCGCGCATGTATTACACTCCCTTCAGTGTACTCTGTGCATGTATTACACTCCCCTCAGTGTACTCTGCGCATGTATTACACTCCCTTCAGTGTACTCTGCACATGTATTACACTCCCCTCAGTGTACTGCGCGCATGTATTACACTCCCCTCAGTGTACTCTGCGCATGTATTACACTCCCCTCAGTGAACTCTGCGCATGTATTACACTCCCCTCAGTGTACTCTGCGCATGTATTACACTCCCCTCAGTGTACTCTGCGCATGTATTACACTCCCTTCAGTGTACTCTGCGCATGTATTACACTCCCCTCAGTGTACTGCGCGCATGTATTACACTCCCCTCAGTGTACTCTGCGCATGTATTACACTCCCCTCAGTGTACTCTGCGCATGTATTACACTCCCCTCAGTGTACTGCGTGCATGTATTACACTCCCCTCAGTGTTCTGTGTGAGAAAGAGAATGGCATTTTATTTTACTCAGAGGAAATAGACAACTATGTTTACAACAGCTGCAATACAACAAAAGAAGGAGAATTGCTCTGAATGGTACAATTGGGCATTTCAACAATAATTAGGTAATTGTCTCCCTCTTGTGGTTAAATGCATTTGTGTTTAATGACACTTCTGGACATGCATTTTTATTATGTGACATTTCCCCCCTGATTCCTTTAGTTCTGTGTGTGAAGGAGTCAATTAGAACATTCTTAACCTGTGACTTATTGTTCTCTAATCAAGGTTATTGTACAGCGCGCCCGAGGTTAAGTATTGTAAGAATGGACACTAGCACACTGAAAACAGTAAGATGAAGTCTGCAAGTAACAGCGCGTGACCCATGTACAGAGTCATGTACAGATAGTTGACGATCTCAGCTGCTTGTTTTGTACAGACCACGCCATGGGATATATATATATATATATAATTATATATATATATATTTAGATATATATATATATATACATATACTGCAGTGTGTTCACCCAGACTTTGGTCTGAAACGAAACTAAAAAAAAACTCAATGATCACAGTCTCATGCTTACGGTAAGCCTGCCCCCTGGTGGAGGTTGAAGGGTTAGGTTTTAAAAAGACATCATAGGTCTTTCCCAATGTGGAATTCTTCATCATTACCTGGATTCACTGGAAGCTGGCCTTCACAGAGGCTTGCAAAGGTACTGACAATAACATTTACATTGTGAACACTGCCCTTCTGCCATGTAGAAACTCCATTGCACTCAGAAGGACAAAGTGTGAGAGATTGGGCCAGAGTGTGTGCTACACTATTTACTACAGGAGATGAGTATATACTATATTACAGAGCGCTGAACTATATATATATATAAAATCATAGAAACATCCAATACGCTACATGACTGTAGTAGGTGCTACGTTGGTCGAAATTGTTACTTCTGGAAAATGACCACAAGTGCCACCATCACAGTGAGCCTAACCTGGCAGACACAGGGCGCAAGGCAGGACCACACCCTGGACAGGATGCCAGTCCATCATAGGGCACCACACTGACAGGGCAATTTAGAGTGACCAATCAAACCTGAACAGCATGTCTTTGGAATGTGGGAGGAAACCAGAGTACCCAGAAAAAACCCATGCGAACACAGGGAGAACAAACACACAGACCGACCCCCCTAGGTTGGATTCGAACCCAGGACCCTGACAGGCATCAGTGCTAACCACTACGCCACCATGCTACCCTATCATAGTAACATATTTAAGACCTTTTGACCCTTGGTTGGAAATACCAGTTAACAGAGCGTGATACATTTTTTATTATATATTTTGTATTGATGGAAACAGTATCAAGAAAACTTTTTTTTTTTTTTTTTAAATATGAAAACTAAAATTAAATTAAAAATTATACTATTTAAATTATTTAATACTGTGATGAATAAATATATGACACACACTACAGCTACACTACTACACTACAACACACAGGTATAGAAGGGCACTTTTACAAAGTTATAACTTCTGTGTCTATTCTAAAAATAAAATACAGTTCGCTATTCAATTGCAATAAAAATGGTCTTGACTGTTGTTAAAAAAACCAACAACAGTCTACAATATCAAACTTCACTTTATTAATAAACATATTATTTAAATAGTTAAACATATTATTAAGAACATAAGAACATAAGAAAGTTTACAAACGAGAGGAGGCCATTCGGCCCAGCTTGCTCGTTTGGTTGTTAGTAGCTTATTGATCCCAAAATCTCATCAAGCAGCTTCTTGAAGGATCCCAGGGTGTCAGCTTCAACAACATTACTGGGGATTTGATTTCAGACCCTCACAATTCTCTGTGTAAAAAAAGTGTCTCCTATTTTCTGTTCTGAATGCCCCTTTGTCTAATCTCCATTTGTGACCCCTGGTCCTTGTTTCTTTTTTTTTCAGGCTGAAAAAGTCCCTTGGGTCGACACTGTCAATACCTTTTAGAATTTTGAATGCTTGAATTAGGTCGCCACGTAGTCTTCTTTGTTCAAGACTGAACAGATTCAATTCTTTTAGCCTGTCTGCATATGACATGCCTTTTAAGCCCAGAATAATTCTGGTCACTCTTCTTTGCACTCTTTCTAGAGCAGCAATATCTTTTTTATAGCGAGGTGACCAGAACTGAACACAATATTCAAGATGAGGTCTTACTAGTGCATTGTACAGTTTTAACATTACTTTCCCTTGATTTAAATCAACACTTTTCACAATGTATCTGAGCATCTTGTTGGCCTTTTTTTATAGCTTCCCCACATTGTCCAGATGAAGACATTTCTGAGTCAACACAAACTCCTAGGTCTTTTTCATAGATTCCTTCTCCAATTTCAATATCTCCCATATGATATTTATAATGTACATTTTTATTTCCTGCGTGCAGTACCTTACACTTTTCTCTATTAAATGTCATTTGCCATGTGTCTGCCCAGTTCTGAATTTTGTCTAGATCATTTTGAATGACCTTGCTGCTGCAACAGTGTTTGCCACTCCTCCTCCTATTTGTGTCGTCTGCAAATTTAACAAGTTTGCTTACTATACCAGAATCTAAATCATTAATTTAGATTAGGAATAGCAGAGGACCTAATACTGAACCCTGTGGTACACCGCTGGTTACCACACTCCATTCTGAGGTTTTTCCTCTAATCAGTACTTTTTGTTTTCTACATGTTAACCACTCCTTAATCCATGTACATGTGTTTCCTTGAATCCCAACTGCGTTCAGTTTGAGAATTACTCTTTTGTGCGGGACTTTGTCAAAAGCTTTCTGGAAATCTAAATAACCCATGTCATATGCTTTGCAATTATACTTTATCGATGTTGCATCCTCAAAAAAAATCAAGCAGGTTAGTTAGGCACGATCTCCCTTTCCTAAAACCATGTTGACTGTCTCCCAGGACCCTGTTACCATATAGGTAATTTTCCATTTTGGATCTTATTATAGTTTCCATAAGTTTGTATATAATAGAAGTCAGGCTTACTGGTCTGTAGTTACCTGGTTCAGTTTTGTTTTCCCTTTTTGTGGATCGGTTTTACGTTTGCAATTTTCCAGTCTGTCGGTACCACCCCTGTGTCAAGAGACTGCTGCATGATCTTGGTTAGCGGTTTGTAAATTACTTCTTTCATTTCTTTGAGTACTACTGGGAGGATCTCATCCGGCCCAGGGGATTTGTTTATTTTAAGAGCTCCTAGTCCCTTTAACACTTCTGCCTCAGTTATGCTAAAGTTATTTAAAACTGGATAGGAACTGGATGACATGTGGGGCATGTTGTCAGTATCTTCCTTTGTAAAAACTTGTGAAAAGTAATCATTTAATATATTTGCTATTTTTTTTTTCTTCATCTATGATTTTGCCATTTGTATCTCTTAAACATTTAATCTCCTCTTTGAATGTTCTCTTGCTGTTGTAATATTGGAAAAACATTTTGGAATTGGTTTTAGCTCCCTTAGCAATGTTTATTTCTATTTCTCTCTTGGCCTTTCTAACTTCCTTTTTGACTTGCGTTTGCAGTTCTGTGTACTCTTTCTGCGTACTTTCTTTTGGTCCTTTTTTAATGCTCTGTAAAGTGCCTTTTTTCGCTGAATATTTTTTTTAATTGATCTATTAAACCATTTTGGCAATTTAGTTTTACATTTAGATTTGTCTACTTTAGGGATATAATTGTTTTGCGCCTCTAGTACTACATTTTTGAAGAACAACCATCCTTCTTCTGTGGGTGTTTTCTCTATTTTACTCCAATCTACTTCTGTTAGTCTCTGTTTCATACCTTCATAGTTTGCTTTTCTAAAATTGTAAACCTTAGCTTTAGTCATTACTTTTGGGGATTTAAAAAACACTTCAAATGAGACCATGTTGTGGTCTGAGTTTGCCAGTGGTTCTCTGACCTCTGTTTTAGTTATTCTATCTTCGTTATTTGAAAAGACTAAATCAAGGCATGCCTCCCCTCTAGTGGGTGCCTTCACAAATTGTGTTAGGAAGCAGTCATTTGTCATTTCCACTATTTCTATTTCATCCTTCGCGCTACCCACCGG
>NW_024474799.1:0-1000 GCF_017654505.1 Polyodon spathula
GTTTTCCCATTTTATTTGGGGGAAGTTGAAATCCCCCATTAGTATGGCTTCTCCTTTGCTACACACATTTCTAATGTCATTGTATAACAGATTATTAAATAGTTAATAGTTATTATTGTTGAGTTAAAGGAATATAGTACTAGATACATTCTAAATGTGTACAATACATTTTAAATCTGTTTATTACTATCCTACGATAACTTACAAACATCATTTGGGTATTTGGCATGTTTAATAAAGTCTAAAGCCACTCACCTATTTGTAGGGAGGAAGACATTACAGATGTAAAACCCAAGTGCTCCCCTAGTGGTAATTTAAATAGTTACAGAAATGCCACCATACACAGGCTTGCTCAGAGACAGATGGCCCGCCTGGAGAGCACATTACATTGATACAACCTATGCAGATCAAGACGCATAAAATCTTTCTTTAAAACTTTGTGAATTGGTTCCTACATATCATTGTATGATGATCAGTTTGCAATTTGTTATTACAATTCAATGTTTGTAGATCACATTTGGGTTCTTCGAAGCAGAGAATTTAACATCACCTGTGAAATATGAGTGAAATAAAAATATTATGGTTTGACAGAGCACTGCAATAAATTCTGTTTTATTTTTTAAACAAGTTGCCGTTGAAGATTCTAGAATGGAAAGTGCAGAGATAATTATTGTTCATTTCATGTGCAAGATGCAAAACAAAAAATGATACAATGTGTCAAGTGCACGCAGTTTGTGTTCTTTATGCTGCTGCTCCCTGTTGTCAGGGGGTTAATAGTTTTCAGCCGGCCCCCTTACTGCATCTTCCACGGCTGGATTTGTATAAATGGAAATGAACAAAAACAGAGCATCCCAGGGGACATGTCGCAAAGGGAATGTCAGACCAGATGCATGCTTTGTAAAATGCACAGAGATGCTGAATGAATCACAGAAACACGAGGTGTGTACCCCAGTACGAGTCGTACAGCCCTTCTCTTGCTCACAGACAATACATCAAGCAT
>NW_024474800.1:0-9515 GCF_017654505.1 Polyodon spathula
GACTCAAATTTGCAGAAATACTTCAGGATTGAGGAAGTGGTTTGCAGATAGTTCTCTAATTCTAAAATAATTTACATGTCTAAGAACCAAACGAGCAAGATGGGCCGAACTGCCTCCTCTCGCTTATAAACTTTCTCATGGTCTTAAAACTCCACACAAGATGAAAGTCGAGAACAAACTAAATATTTTGGCACATTTTTTTTTTTTAAGGCATATTTATTTCTTAAAAACATGTTTTACAAAGTGGGGGATCCCCACAATGCCGTTTTTTCAGGAGTTACTATCTTTGTGGGGACATTTTCTCAAATTTTGTCCACACGTTGATAATAATACCTGCCCACACTCACACACACACACACAGACACACGCACTATTTCATGTATTATGCTCTTTCCAATGTATTTAATGTACTATTTCATGTATTATGCTCTTTCCAATGTATTTAATGTAGTATTTCATGTATTATGCTACTATCATGTATTCTGCACTTTCCACTGTATTCAGTGTACTATGTATTATGCTACTATCATATATTATGTAATTTCCACTGTATAGCATTGTCACAAAGACGGCCGCAGTGGGTGACAACAGACCAGAAACAGCAACTGACTCTGAACACACAACCCCGAGTGAGTGAAAACATGTTGCTTTTATGCAGCTGTACGAGACTCGATTGCTAATCAATCATTTAATTGGAATCTTGGTACAACTGCACGTGAATTAATAAAGTGCAATTCCCCGTGCTCACATATTATTACATTTTACTTGCACGTGAAGTGCTGTGCAATCCTCATGCCTAAATGCACATATACATTTTAAACACTTGTGTTACACAGACCTGTTTATATCCCATGTACCAATGTCTATACACCAACATTTAAACACACCACACGCAACACATAACAGATAATATACACAGGGGCGGGCACTTTGTCACAATCATGTATTATGCATTTCTCTATTTGAAGTATTATGGTTTGTTTTGTTCTTACTGCATCTTGTAAAGCACTTTATGATGGTGTTCCACTATGAAAGGCGCTATATAAAATAAAGATTGATTTATATTTTGCATTACAATATCAAATTACAATACAATAAATGTACTAGTATCAGTGCTAATGAAGAAAATAAAAATATAAGACAGCTCTGCTCGTCCGGTCCCAGTAGTATTCTCCAGTGTCATGGCTTATATTTTCCCAGGCTTCCAGAGGCTGGTTTTATAGAAAGGATGGATGAATAGATGTGATGCAGAAAAACAAACATTTACAATTCTTGGTGCACCTGGGCGTTCTTCTCAGGAAGCTTGGAAATGCATTGCTGGAGAGGAAACAGATGTGCCTTGTCTAGTTTTGAAAGTTTCTGTGAAATTAGGGGCCTGTAGTATGGTTAAGGGAAGGCTGTGTTAGATAGTTTAACAGGAATGCTTGTTAATTTACTTCTCCTGTGTTTGTGAACAGATATGCAATGTTGAAACTTCCTTTTTCTAACAATATTACTGCCGTCGTTCTTTTCTATAACTATTGTCGCTATAATTATTAATTTTCTCCTCATTATTATATCATACACACATAGGGGATAATCCACAGTTTATGAAATTGCCAAAAGTTTTCTTCAACAAAACTGACATCGTAGCACTCAACCAGGTGTGGTGGGGGGGGGGGGGGGGGGGGGGAATGTGTGTGCGCAAGTGCGATATACTATTGCTAAAACAATAGTATCCATTCGTAACAGGGGGTTTCGGGTAGGTCTCCTATTTTCATTTGGTAGTATTACTGGTCCAAGATAAGAAAAAGATTGCAAATGCATAGTATGACCATGGGGAAATTAACTTGCAAATTTACAGTGGTAAACTTGTTTAAGAGGCCGTTAAATGTATACCCACACAGTAATTTTGCAATGCCTGATGCTTTTCCGTGTATTATCATGCATTCTCCTTGCTTTGCTGCACTTTGCTATGCTTTTACCATGATACACTGCATCAAACTTTTTGATTCCAGACAGACGACGCTGTCCATAACTGCTGTTAAATGTTCCCAGTGTTAGTGAACAGCAGTGTATTTGCCTAATGGGCTCCATAAACAATGATTCCTCACACTGTTTGTAATGAAAGTCTTCTGTTTAATGGATTCATTTGAATGAATTTGAATAGACCCTGCCACAAACAAGAGAGTGTTTTTGTCTTGGTTTTTTGGTGTATTGAAAAGCAATGCCTTTTACTGGGGGTTGACAAAGAATTTGAAAGTGCACGTCATAAAGCTGTGACACAGCTGTGAGGTCACCAGTATGGTAAAGCAGCTCAGACGCTGTTTAGAGCTGAACTTTACTTTACAGCTGCTTTAAAAATGTTCCTTTGCTCTGCATGCATTCAGAATAGTTGCAAAGCTTTTGTTTAAATGTGTTGTAGCAGAAACAATAAAAGATGTTACTTTTCTTTTTGTAATTTATATACTGTAAATAAAGTGCATGGGGGGGGGGGGCTTTTTCTGAAGATATCGCGTGAGCGCAATCTGGGCCTAATAGCAGAGTTGAACTCAGGCAGTGTCATATCATAGACAGAAACAGTGTCTGTTGTTACAACGAAGGTTCCACTACCATTTTATTTTACCCAAAACACATTTAAACCAAATCTTTGAGCACGGTGATCAATGTTCAGAGGTATAAAAGCCTTCTTATCTGTGTGAAGGAATCTGACAAGGTTTGACCCCAACGAACTGGAAAGGTTGCACTGATATGGCTACAAAAAAAGGAAGTAATGTAACAACTGAGCAAAGACCAAAAAAAAAAAAGCCGCATTCAAATAAGACATGATCCTTCCCCTTTATTCAATTACCATGCATTTAATTCTCTGCCTGTTGGAAACTACCAGTGAAGATCAACACGCGTCTTTCTCTTGTCCTCTCTTCACAAGACGCAGGGTTAAGAGAACAGGTAGGTGTCTTTTCTTTTTGCTCTTTTGAGCAATCCTTTATTTACGATACGATTGTAACAGTACGTAGTTCTGCTGTCAGTTGGGACAACACCTTCCCTGACAGATATAGAGACTCATTACCCAGGGGGTGGATTGTGAATTGATCTGAACAGTGGCAGCTTGTTCAAGCATCATTTTAGCATATTTTATTGTATGTAGTCATGTTACAAGTAGAAAACCTCAGCTGTATTAAAGCAGAGTTAAGAGCGTCCTTATTTAGATCATTAAAATACTGTAAACCTCAATAAGAAATCATCTATGTATCACAGGGTGTACATTACAGTTTCTGGCACTTTTGTGAAAGAGATAACTGCTGCTTTTTATATATGGGACAATGCATTTAGCATAAAATTAACATCATGCGCTAGATTGTCAAAACCATTTATTCCAAAATTGTCATTAGTGCGATTTCTTCATACAGTAGAAACACACCCAATAAAGTTACATATATATTACATATATATGAGAGAGCGCGAGAGAGAGAGAGAGAGAGAGAGAGAGAGAGAGAGAGAGAGAGAGAGAGAGAGAGAAGAACTTATACTTGCTACCCTGTCAACAGAGACTGATTTTATAAGAAGAAAGATAAGTCAGTGCGGGACTCTGAGACAGGTCAAAGGTTCTGATATATATATATATAAATATATCTATATATATATATCTATATATATATATATATATAGTATATATATATATAGATATATATATATATATATATATATGTTCAGAGTGGTGTGATGAATCATATATATATTATTCACGTTCTCCTGTAGTCTTATTTACAAACAAACACAAGGAGAACTACTTTAAACTAAACTTATTTGTATAATTCTGTATCCGTATCAGGACAGCTAAGCTGTACAGTTTTAATTCACTCACCAATTTTTTTTTTTTTGTTCCTGGGTAGCTTTTTTTTAAGGGTTATTGCCTAATTGCTTATGCCTCAAAAGTATAGAAAATGGCTATTATTCCCCACAAACTTTGCTTTTGTGACCAGGACAGTGATATTTTGAAATTTACCTATTTCCAATGAGAAAACGGGCAAATTTGTGTCTTTTCGTTCACATAAAGTCAGAAAAAAACAACATATGAATCCAAATTAACATGTATTTATACTAAAGTAATACAAAAATGACTACAAAAGATTTAGAAGTGAGTAGTTTTTAGAGATTTTACGATTATACTGTAAATTTACAGAGATTATACAGTATTTTAGCCGACCAGTGACCTCTAGTGGCCTTTTCGCTGGTATTGCAGGCTGCCCTATTTTACTGTCTGGGGAATAATGCTTCTCAACCTGAGACTAATATATATTCACTCTCTTACCTACGGGATTTAAAATGACAGGGGAATTATATACGAAGAGTTCTCAACTCTGAGACTATATATAGTGAGAGCTCTTACCAATGATTATATATATATATATATATATATATATATATAATATTAAAGACAGATTGTTTTGTACAGTAGAAGGGAAAGACATACAAGCTAATATTGTTTTCGACTGTCAGGTTTTAGGAGTGAAGACGTTTACAATGCAAACAAACTGCATGCTAGTGGTGTCCCTTCTCTTTGTGCCAGGTAAGATGTGCAGCTCTCCTGATATTACCTGTGGCAGTTGTAGAAGCAGCAGTATACATGTATAACCACCCCTATTAAACCCAGAGGGATCTGTAGCTTGAGATCCTCTATTGCAGCCAATCAATTACTTTTTTTTTTTTAAAGTAAGTACAATCACAGGGTTGATTAATACAGACATTAATATTATATAAACCACCCATCTCATATTAATCATATGGTTATTGTTTCATTGCCTATTATTATTATTATTATTATTATTATTATTATTATTATTGGTAGTAGTAGTGCAAGCACAGTATTGTGTGTGAATATTTAAAACAAGTGATATAATGGAACATTCTCAATGTGCGAGTGTTTTAAACTGTGGTGTGCCACAGTGTTTTTAAATATACTGCATGTAACTGGTGTCGGTTTAGCACACCCACCGCAGATCAGCCTCCACAGTTCAGACCCGATCACACTGGCACTCTGTAACCCTGTTGAGCAGCAGGCAGCTCCTGCTAGCGCTATAGCTGTTAAACATGCCATTTTCAAGCTCTGTTTAAACTCAGTAAGAAAAGCCCTCATTATCATGGATTTTGGTTCATTGACAATATGTTACCCTGGCATTGTACTTCTCATCTTCAGTTAAAAAAAGAAACCCATTCAAAAGCAGGATGTGAGTCCTGCATTCAAACAGGACAGAGTGTCTGTGGAATACACACAAGAGCAGCACCCATTCAACACACGCAGTATTGTCCTGTTCTGTGGTGCTTTACAGTCAAACCCAGACATTGTATTAGATTCCTAGAAAACACTACTGCATTAACAAAAATGCTGAAAACTTGCATTACCATTCAGAGATCCCCTAATCTGAAACACACACATAAACAGTGTGAGTGAATATCAGCATGAAACAGGTTCTCAAGCAGCCGCTGTATATCCTTACACGGTTTGATGTTAATTCCCTGGTTTCAGATTCTATAATGTATTTATGAATAGTAATTTGTATGCAGTAGTTCTCAGCAATGAAAGGTAATACAGTCTGGGAATGTTTCCTTTGTCCAATTGATCTGAATTATTCTACTGTACTAGACACATACACAACAGTTTTTTTTAAGCAAGCACGTTGAATGTTTTGTTCTTCCATGTTGATGTTCACAATGTAATCTTTTTCAGCTGTTCAGGGTGGTGACTGGGGAGTGAATTATCCTCTACAAGAGATGTGTGCTTTGAGAGGATCCTCTGTGGTCATACCCTGTACATATGATTATCCTGAACTGTTTCATGGCACAGTTTTAACTGTAGTAACTGTGATGTGGTTCAGGACTTCTATTCCTGATGTTGCTGATCCAGGCACATATGTGTATCACAGCAGTGGAATCAATGTGAGTCCTGAATGTGAACACCGGACAGAGTATCTAGGGAACAAAGTCAAGAACTGCACGCTAAAGATAAGTGCTCTGCAAAGCAGTGACAGAGACAGATATTATTTTAGATTTGAAACAAACAGCCCTTCTGGTAAATGGACTGGTAGAACTGGTGTGTCACTTTCAATAACCGGTGAGTGTTTTTAGATATTTCCTCCAATAGCATGTTTTAATAAACTTTGCCCAAAACCATACTGACCCCAAATATAGCAACGGGTTTTGGTATTATTATTATTTATTATTATTATTATTATTTATTATTATTTATTATTATTATTATTGTTATTATTATTATTATTATTATTAGTTATTCACAGAATCCAGAGGATACCCACTAAAGGCATGATTAAGATGATTTGTCACCCAGCTCCCCTGTAACTCAATGGATTTACAGTGATTTGAATAAAACTGAATAAACTAATGTTTCAAAACAAGAACAAAAGATGTTCTTGTCTGAATGTGTGCTTACCGGGCTGAGATGTTTCTTGATCAGTTTTTTTTTTTCTCATATTTTAGATTTGAGTGTTTGTTAATTAACTAACATGCCTTTTTATTCCATGAAGAGCTAAAGGTTACCCTGGACCCTCCTGTTCTATATAATAATGTGAGAGAAGGATCTTTTGTTTCCCTGTCCTGTGGCTTTGACCGCTGCAACCCGCGTGAGAGCAGCTTTGTCTGGTACAGGGAGGGGCAGCCAATCAGGAACGAGAAATCAAACAAACTTCAGTTTAATGTTTCTTATGAGCGTTCTGGGAAGTACTGCTGTGCTGCTGCTGAGAACAGCAGCATTAAATCTGAAGAATTCGACTTGATTGTGAAATGTGAGTATAGTGAACAAAGGCATTTCAATGAACACTATTATATACTGTATTGAATACTTTCAATAGATAAGTTATAATCACACACAATACACCCCAACAGCACTGTCATTAATCCATATATCCAGCAATAAAAGTGGTAACAAGACTAGAAAATGAAGTTTAAAAAATGGATGTCTGGGTGGGAAGACTGTCCCCTGCACACATCACTTATGCAATTGTGACCTATCAGAGCACTAGAAATCCTGGGGAACACTGTCCCCTACACACATCACTCATGCAATTGTGTCCTATCGGAACACTAGAAATGCTAGGGAAGACTGTCCCCTACAGACATCACTTACGCAATTGTGACCTATCAGAGCACTAGAAATCCTGGGGAACACTGTCCCCTACACACATCACTCATGCAATTGTGAACCTACTCCTGAAACACATTTAGGAAGTATTTAATCATAAAGATCTGATCATTCTGTGCTGACTTTCAGACTCCCCAAAGAACACCTCGATCTCAGTCAGGGCTCCTGGTGGAATAGTGGAGGGGAGCACAGTGACGCTGACCTGCAGCAGCACAGCAAACCCACCAGCCAGCAGCTACACCTGGTTCAAGGGGAATCAAATCAATGTCGTGAACTCAGGCAGTGAACAGAATCTCATCTTTGCAAACATCAGCCTTGCTGACAGTGGAGAGTATTACTGTAAATCAAGCAATGAGATTGGAAGACAAAAATCTCCGCCAATGCAAATACATGTAAAATGTAAGTGCTGTCTGTTTAAAGTCTCGGTACTTGCAGGGGTTAACAGGGGCTAGTGTGTCCCGTTCTTATCACTTACCCAATTGTGACCTATCAGAGCACTAGAAATCCTGGGGAACACTGTCCCCTACACACATCACTTATGCAATTGTGTCCTATCAGAGCACTAGAAATCCTAGGGAACACTGTCCCCTACACACATCACTCATGCAATTGTGAACCTACTCCTGAAACACATTTAGGAAGTATTTAATCATAAAGATCTGATCATTCTGTGCTGACTTTCAGACTCCCCAAAGAACACCTCGATCTCAGTCAGGGCTCCTGGTGGAATAGTGGAGGGGAGCACAGTGACGCTGACCTGCAGCAGCACAGCAAACCCACCAGCCAGCAGCTACACCTGGTTCAAGGGGAATCAAATCAATGTCGTGAACTCAGGCAGTGAACAGAATCTCATCTTTGCAAACATCAGCCTTGCTGACAGTGGAGAGTATTACTGTAAATCAAGCAATGAGATTGGAAGACAAATATCTCCGCCAATGCAAATACATGTAAAATGTAAGTGCTGTCTGTTTGCCTGAACACTGTCCCCTACACACATCACTCATGCAATTGTGACCTATCAGAGCACTAGAAATCCTGGGGAACACTGTCCCCTACACACATCACTTACGCAATTGTGACCTATCAGAGCACTAGAAATCCTGGGAACACTGTCCCCTACACACATCACTTATGCAATTGTGTCCTATCAGAGCACTAGAAATCCTGGGAACACTGTCCCCTACACACATCACTCACGCAATTGTGACCTATCAGAGCACTAGAAATCCTGGGAACACTGTCCCCTACACACATCACTCACGCAATTGTGACCTATCAGAGCACTAGAAATCCTGGGAACACTGTCCCCTACACACATCACTTACGCAATTGTGACCTATCAGAGACAGTATCGTGATCTTTACGATCACATCGACCCCACACCACGCACCACCCACAGCGGCAAGGCCCCCCCCCCCCACCAGTGCACCGCAACTCATGCAATTGTGAACCTACTCCTGAAACACATTTAGGAAGTATTTAATCATAAAGATCTGATCATTCTGTGCTGACTTTCAGACTCCCCAAAGAACACCTCGATCTCAGTCAGGGCTCCTGGTGGAATAGTGGAGGGGAGCACAGTGACGCTGACCTGCAGCAGCACAGCAAACCCACCAGCCAGCAGCTACACCTGGTTCAAGGGGAATCAAATCAATGTCGTGAACTCAGGCAGTGAACAGAATCTCATCTTTGCAAACATCAGCCTTGCTGACAGTGGAGAGTATTACTGTGAATCAAGCAATGAGATTGGAAGACAAAAATCTCCGCCAATGCAAATACATGTAAAATGTAAGTGCTGTCTGTTTGCCTGAACACTGTCCCCTACACACATCACTCATGCAATTGTGACCTATCAGAGCACTAGAAATCCTGGGAACACTGTCCCCTACACACATCACTCATGCAATTGTGACCTATCAGAGCACTAGAAATGCTAGGGAAGACTGTCCCCTACACACATCACTCATGCAATTGTGACCTATCAGAGCACTAGAAACAGCTGGGTAACTCACTCCTCTATTGGGTTTGATTCATTCGCACCCCTCTGGCTCCCTGCTATCTCTTCAGTGTCTCAAGTTCTTTGTATGATTTTAACACCCACTACTCACTGTGCACTGGATCAGCCAGACATGCACAAGTCATTTCTACCCCTTTAGCCCTCACACTGCTGCAAGAAAACAGCGATGCATTAGAATATTGGGACCCTACTCCTGAAACACACTGAGTAAGTATATAATCATAAAGCTCTGTACTGAAGAATGTTTAACAACAGTTAAACAATTGCAGATTTGTATAGTTCTAAACAAATAAAAACAAGACAAAACATATAAAAAGTAGTTTGCTAGAATTTGTTTTCAAAAGTTGTTCATATATATGGTAA
>NW_024474801.1:0-12535 GCF_017654505.1 Polyodon spathula
CCCTCTTTCTTCTTTTTTTTTTTTTTTTTTTTTTTTTTTTTTTTTTTTTTTTCTATCACAAGGGTGCGTCGGATGGCGAGTTCCCTTTTTTTGTCTTGCGTGGCCTTGCTGCCGCTTGGTAGAGTGGAGTGCCTTTGGGCCGGCCGGAAGGGCTCGGCCACCAGCAAAGGCACGCTCCGGCTTCTCTACAGCTCGAATGAACCTTTCGCCTTTTACTAAAGATTTCCGTGGAGAGGAGCATTTACGAGTTCGATCCAATTTTTGGACAGCCCTTCCCCTCAGGGAGGGGCTCCACCTTGAGTTTAAAAGCAGAACGAGCACAGAAAGGGCGGTCGCCCCCGTTGGAGCCCGTCACCTTTCCTTCCTTCCTTCCTTCCTGCCCTCCTACCCCTCCGCCCGCCCGAGAAGCAAGTACCACGACTGCTGCGGCGGGCGGCCGCGCCCGGGGCGTTTGGCTAAAACCATTGTGGGCATCGCTTCTCGGCCTCTTGGCTCAGATCATGTGTAGTATCTGTTCTTATCAGTTTAATGGTCGGATACGTGGCTGAGATAGGGGCGTCTCCCTTAGAATCTATTTTAAGGAAGCGGGAAATGGAAAATGGGCTTGCTCCGTCCAAAGAACGCATCGACCCGGTATTGCAGTACCACCGGGAGTTTTGGAATGGACTGGGTTATGGCTATGGAAATGGAAATGGTTTTGGATGCACAGTTTTTGGAATGGACTGGGATAAGAGATTTGATTATGGATTATGGATATGGTTGTGAAAAAACCGATTTGAATTATGGAAAGGACTGGAGCAGAAGATTTTGGATTTTGGATTTTGGGAAGATTTGCATATTTGGTTTTGAAAGGGACAGGCCGCTTGGTAGATATGGATTTGGATCATGGAAGGGAGTCGACCGCCAGAAATGGCACACTCTGGATACAGAATGGACAGGAAGAAATCTTTGGCATTTTACTAAGGATTTCTGTGAAGTAGATTCGGAATACGAAATGGAATGGATTGGAAGACAGACATTCCCCTCAGGGAGGGGCTCCACCGGGGACTTGGGACCTCAAACAATCTTTCGTCTTGATCGTGTACTTCCTGCAGCGGGGGGCAACTACGGGCTGTCCAAAAGGAAGGTCTTCCTTCGTTCCTTCCTTCCTTCCTCCCTCCGCCCTCCCGAGAAGCAAGTACCACGACTGCTGCGGCGGGCGGCCGCGCCCGGGGCGTTTGTCTAAAACCATTGTGGGCATCGCTTCTCGGCCTCTTGGCTAAAATCAAGAGAACAGATCTGTTCTTATCAGTTTAATATCTGATACGTCCCCCATAGGGGGACCGTCTATATTAAATGGATTTTTGGAAGCGGGAGATGGAAGCGGGGCTTGCTCCGTCCACTCCACGCATCGACCAGGTATTGCAGTACCTCCGGGAACGGTGCCCATTTCTCAGAAAGGTCAAAAGAGAGAGAAGCGAAGAGAGAGAGAGAAGAGAGAGGACTTCAGAGGAAAGGGAAGACCTTTCTCGTCACCCTGCATTTACAAAGAGAGTGCGACGTGGTAGCGAGTTGCGAGTTCGAGGAGAACAAGGATGCGAGCATCGAGGGGAGATGGAGAGCCACCCTCCCTCCCACCCTCCCCTTTCCTGGGACGCGCCGTTTTGTCCCGCCCTTTTCGTTCTTTTTTTTTTTTTTTTTTTTTTTGTTTTTTTTGTCAGATGTTCATATTCAGGCAGGCAGAGAAGGCCTAACGCACGCAGCAGGCCAGTTTAGCAGCAGCAGCAGCAGCAGCAAAGCGCCCTTTCGCCGGGGCGGAACGGCAGATGCGTTTTGGGAGGAGTTCCCTGTTTTTGTTTTGCGTGCGTGGCCTCGCTGCCGCTTGGCAGAGGGGAGGGCCTTTGGGCCTTTGGGCCTTTGGTCCGGCCGCAAGGGCTCGGCCGCCAGCAAAGGCACGCTCCGGCTTCTCTACAGCTCGAATGAACCTTTCGCCTTTTACTAAAGATTTCCGTGGAGAGGAGCATTTACGAGTTCGATCCAATTTTTGGACAGCCCTTCCCCTCAGGGAGGGGCTCCACCTGGAGTTTAAAAGCAGAACGAGCACAGAAAGGGCGGTCGCCCCCGTTGGAGCCCGGCACCTTTCCTTCCTTCCTTCCTTCCTTCCTTCCTCCCTCCGCCCGCCCGAGAAGCAAGTACCACGACTGCTGCGGCGGGCGGCCGCGCCCGGGGCGTTTGGCTAAAACCATTGTGGGCATCGCTTCTCGGCCTCTTGGCTCATCTCAAATGTAGTGTGGCATGACCGCATGCATTTTGAATATTTGCTGAGAAAGAGAAGGCGCTGGGAGTTGGATGCGATGGCAACGGGAAGAAGAATGCAGAATTTGATCCGGTTTCGATGGAGTGAGGAGTTGGTGAAACAGCTGAGAACCGTGGATGTTGGAGAGTGGAAGGATACGCCAGGTGGACGTGAATTTTTCGTGAAGGAAGTGCTGCTGAAAGGACTGAAGTTGGAGGTGAAGTCTATTTTTTGTTTTCAAAATTATGATAAGTTTTTTGATTTAGTTTTATGCAGTGAAGAATTGGCTCGGAGCGTCTGGGATAATTATCAGCGGAAGAAAAATGAAAGGCCTTTTTCTCTGTATGTTGGAGACCCTTTGTTTGCAAGAGAAGTTCGTCCATTATTTGTGTTTATGTACAACCCATATGTTGGTCAAGAGGATGTTGCACAGTACATTGGGAGAGTCTGTGATATTATTTCGGGACCTTTTAAAGTTCTTGACCCTGCAGGTATTTGGACTGGGAAATGGAAATTTTTCGTGAGGCTGAAGATTTGCAGTACAAAAGAGGGGGGTATAGTACACCCTCCGGGCCAGGTACAGATTGGGGGAAACAGGGGTTTTTTAAGCTACCCTGGGCAACCGAGGAGGTGTTTCAAATGTGATACGGAAGGACATGAGGCGAATGAGTGCCAAGTAACGTTCTGCCAAAAGTGTAGGAGGAAGGGGCATGAAGCAATGGACTGCAACACCCCAAAGAGTTGTAGCATGTGTGGATCCTTTGATCATTTGTATAGAGAGTGTGGTAAACGTGGTATGGATGAAGAGCATGCAAATGAGAGTGGTGATGGTGCAAAGAAAGATGGGAGTGGAAAGGGAATGAGTGGAGGTGGGAGTGGTGTGGATGGTGAGGGAGCAAAAGAGGGTGGTGATGGTGCAAAGAGAGATGGGAGTGGAAAGGGAATGAGTGGAAGTGGGAGTGGTATGGATGGAGAGCGAGCAAATGAGAGTGGTGATGGTGCAAAGAAAGATGGGAGTGGAAAGGGAATGAGTGGAGGGGGTAAAGGGGGTAGTGATGTAAGTAAGGAAGGTGGTGTGGAGAGTGGTGGGTGGGGGTATGAGTGGTAAGGAAGTGAAAGAGGGTGGAGGTGTGGGTGTAGGTGGTGGTGGTGAAGGTGATGGTGGGGCGGACAAGGTAGAAGAGAGTGAGGCGATGGAGGGAACGGAGATTGATTTAAAAAAAAAGCGGAAAGACAGAGAAGCTGGAGCCGGGAGCAGAAGTGAGGAGAGTTCCAGTGAGGGTGCAGTTGGTCCGAGCTGGTCGGAAAGTGTGGAAGAAGAGGAGGAAAGGAGGAAAAGAAGAACCGATCAGCGGAGAGAAAGGGAGGATGCTAAGGAGAAAAAGAAACGAGAAAAGGAGGAATACGAAAAGTTAACTTGGGGGGAGAAGATGGAAATAGAAGAGGAGAAGAAGAGGAAGAAAGGTGACAAATTCGTAGAGACCTCTACGTATAGACATACTTTAATGCACTGTTATTGTGAGAAAGAATTTAGAGAATTGATGATCTGGAACGAAAGGCTGAGGAAGGGACCGGCGACGGAAAGTGAAATAGAGAAGTTTGGAATTGAGAGGGATAAGATTTTGCAACGTGCTAGATGGAGGGCAGACATAGCAAGGAGGGAGGCGGAAAAGAAATAGAGGGATAGGGTTTTGTTTTTTGTTTTTTTTGCTGAAGTGTATATTTGTGTGATGATTATTTTAATGAAATGATATTGGTTGTGTATAGTGTTTTTTGTTTCCTTTGTTTTGAATAATAAAATAATGTAATTGGGTATTTGGGATTTTGTTCTGGGGTGAAAAGTAAGTTTTTGTTTGTAAATTTGCATATATGTAAAGTGAAGGTCTTTTCTTGTATTGTTAGAATATATGTTTAGTTTCTTAGTTACTGTTTTATTAGACTGTGTTGTTGTTTTGTAATGGGAATCAGGATTGTGTTTTGTTGAATATTTTGTTTTGTTAAAGTAAAGTAATGGTTTCTGTTTAGTTATTTTTGTATATGTAAGAGTTAGTTTTTGATTTGTGTTCAGTTTTGTAATTATAATAAGTGTTGTGTTTTTTGAATGTTTTTGTGTTGTTAATTGTTAAGATTAAATTTATTATAAAAATCAAATCTGTTCTTATCAGTTTAATATCTGATACGTCCCCCATAGGGGGACCGTCTATATTAAATGGATTTTTGGAAGCGGGAGATGGAAGCGGGGCTTGCTCCGTCCACTCCACGCATCGACCCGGTATTGCAGTACCTCCGGGAACGGTGCACAGTTCTCAGAAAGGTCAAAAGAGAGAGAGAGAGAGAGATAGAGCGAGCGAGCGAGCGAGCGAGCGAGCGAGAGAGAGCCCCACCCACCCTCCCTCCCTCCCTCCCCACCCCACCCTCCCCTTTCCTGGGACGCGCCGTTTTCCCTCTCTTTTCGTTCTTTTTTTTTTTTTTTTTTTTTTTTTTTTTTTTTTTTTTTTTTTTCATATTTCATATTCAGGCAGGCCTAACGCACGCAGCAGGCCAGTGTAGCAGCAGCAGCAGCAGCAGCAAAGCGCCCTTTCGCCGGGGCGGAACGGCAGATGCGTTTTGGGAGGAGTTCCCTGTTTTTGTTTTGCGTGCGTGGCCTCGCTGCCGCTTGGCAGAGGGGAGGGCCTCTGGGCCTTTGGGCCGGCCGGAAGGGCTCGGCCACCAGCAAAGGCACGCTCCGGCTTCTCTACAGCTCGAATGAACCTTTCGCCTTTTACTAAAGATTTCCGTGGAGAGGAGCATTTACGAGTTCGATCCAATTTTTGGACAGCCCTTCCCCTCAGGGAGGGGCTCCACCTGGAGTTTAAAAGCAGAACGAGCACAGAAAGGGCGGTCGCCCCCGTTGGAGCCCGGCACCTTTCCTTCCTTCCTTCCTTCCTTCCTTCCGCCCGCCGAGAAGCAAGTACCACGACTGCTGCGGCGGGCGGGCCGCGCCGCGGGCGTCAGTGGCGCCCGGGGCGTTTGGCCAAAACCATTGTGGGCATCGCTTCTCGGCCTCTTGGCTCGGATTAAGTATGTGGCATGACCGCAGCTTTTTCTAAATAGAGAGAAAAGAGAAGGTGATGGCGACCGGAGACTACATGTCGGCCCCCTCGGCGCGACTTCTGAATACAATACGTTTCATTGGAAGAGAAAAGGATGGAGTTCAGTTCACCATGACAAGAAGGAGCTTTGCCAAGGACATCATTTTTGAATTCCTGGGAGTTACAGCGGCGCAGATCTATTGCTACCGGGACTTTCCACTAAGGAGTACCTATGAAGTGACTTTCGCGGGGGACTACTTATGCGAGGAAGCATGGACCAAGTGCCTGGAATCAAAGGACATCTCTCCGATTTCAAACTTCAGAGTGGAGCCACTGTTTGCAAGCCGGGTGAGAACCGTGACAGTGTGCATGCAGAACCCTTATACTAAAGAGCAGGACATTCGGCGATTTCTGACTAAATACTGCGATGTTTTAGGTGCTGGAGTAAGAGAGATGGACTATGATGGTATGTGGAACGGGAATAGAAAATACACTGTCCGTTTTAAGAGGAAAATAGGAGGGTTTGAATGTCCCCCAGCATCCTTTTATATCGGTGGTGTTAAGGGATATCTGTATTATTATGGACAACCCAAAACCTGTCGAAAATGCGGAGAGCAGGGACATATTGCAGTAATGTGCCCTAATATCTTCTGCAGAAATTGTCTAGAGACGGGACATGAGGCAAAGGAATGTAAAAAACCCAGATCCTGCAACCTGTGTGATTCCACTGAGCACATGTTCAAGGACTGCCCTTACCGACACAAGACTTACGCTGAGTCATTTCGTGACGTTGAGGAGGTTCTAGAAGAAATTGCACCTACCTGTGCTGATGGGGGCGCTGTTTCTGAAGGCGCTGTGCAGGAGAATCTTCCAGTGACTACAACGGCGGCTGCGATGGAGGAGCCTCTGGCTGTTGGGTTGGAGCCTCCCGCTGTTGAGGACCCTGTGGCAGGAGTGTCTGGAAAAGAAAAAAGGGAAAAAAAGAAGTCAGTTACTAGTGTTGAGAACTTACCTGAAGCTATGGCGACCGACGAATCATCTCAAGGTACGGTGATTTCAGATACACCTGTTGGGGGCACAAAACAATGGGGAGACACAGAAGAAAGTGACGAGATGGGTTGGGAATTGGTGGGAGGAAAAAGAACGACAAAGAGGAAATTAAACCAGGAGGGTTTGGAAGGTGACAACAAAGTCTGCGTAATTGAGACATCCAACAGCTACGAGTGTTTGGAAAATGAGGAGGTGGGAGAGGAAGAAGTCTCAAGTGTCGAGCCGTCTTCCATAGAGAGCTCCCCGTTGGTGCCATCAGAAGTGGATAGTGAGGAGAACAGCGTGGATTCCCAGCTCAATTACTTGAGTGACTCAATGGTGGACAACATGAAGAAAACGACAATGTTCCAGAAGGGTGGTAAAGAAGATGGAACATAAAAAAAAAATGTATTTCAACGTGTTTTCAGTCAACACTAGGGGCATGAGAGATGTTGGTAAGAGGGCTTCCTTGTTCTTTTCTCTCAGGTCTTTGGACTTTCAAGTCTGTTTTTTGCAGGAATGCCACCTGAAGAATTCAGAGGACATTGAACGCTTTAGTAAGGACTGGAAGGATGGTGCTTCAGTATGGAGCATTGGTAATGTACATTCAGATGGGGTGGGAATATTATTTAAAAATACCAGGTTTGTCATTGAGGAAACAAGAGTGATCATACCAGGCAGATTAATGTATACAGATGGCAGGCTCAATGATAGAAAGCTTAGCCTGGTGAATATGTACGCACCTACATTAAAAGGGACAAGGCTGGACACATTTAAGCACTTACCTAATATTCTATGTACCAATCGCACAGTTGTAATGGGTGGGGATTTTAACACATGTTTTGAGGGTGACTATGACTTTTCTGCACAGTATTTAATAAAGGTATTGGGGGATTATGATTTGGTGGATGTGTATAGGAGACACAATAAAAAAGGTGTAGGGCATACATGGAGAAACTCAAGAGGAGCGAGTAAAAGGTTAGATTACTTCTTTATATCTAAAAATATTAAGATCTTGGATTTCTTCATGTATCCCAACTGGTTTTCAGACCATGATACAATTGGGGCTTCTATTGAAATTAAGGGGGAGGACATAGGTAGGGGGTATTGGAAATTGAATATGAAAGGGTTAGAGTGTGATGAATTCAGGCACGAATTTAAGATCTTTTATAATACATGGAAAGATATGAAGTGGGCTTTCGGAACCATTGTTGATTGGTGGGAGATGGTAAAAGTTAAAATAAGATAGTTTTGCCAAATATACAGTAAAAGGAAAAAGAAAGAGGAGAGACATTTTGAGAGAAAATTACAAAAAGAATTAGAGATCATGCATTCTAAAATAAACGAGGGGAAAGAGGTTAGTTTAGAAGCATATAACAACATTAAAAAGGAAATACAAAATAACATCGAAAAAAAGGTTAAGGAATTTACATTTTTGGCTAAAGTAACAGAAAAAGAACAAGACGAAAAATGCTCTAAATTTTTTTTTCAAAGTATTAAAGGAAAACAAAGGAAATGTGTAATTTCTGAATTAGAAACAGGGACAGGGAAAATCAATAAAAGAGAGGACATCTTAAAGCATGCTCAGGAGTTTTATCAGGAACTTTTTAACAAAAGGGAAATAGATCACACAAAAGCAGAGGAATTGTTGAACAATATAGACCAGAAGTTAAATAACGATGAGAAAACACTTCTGGAGCAAGAGATAACCAAATGTGAGATAGAGACGGCATTGAAGTCTTTGAAAGCTGATAAAACTCCTGGGTGTGACGGGTTACCAAAGGAATTTTATGTTTGTTTTTGGGATATTTTAGGAGACGATTTAACTGAGGTGTACAGAGAGATTTTGGTGGATGGAGAGATGCCAGAAACCATGAAGACAGGGATAATAAGTCTGATATATAAAAAGGGAGATAAGAACCTGCTAAAAAACTGGAGGCCTATTACCCTGTTAAATGTAGATTATAAAATCTTGGGTAAAGTAATGACCAATAGACTAAAAGCAGTGATGCCCAGTCTAGTTAATGAGGACCAGACTTGTGGGGTTAAGAATAGGTCCACAACTTACAATTTACAATTAACTAGGGATGTCATCAGCTGGGTAAAAGAAAGAGACTTACCTCTGTGTCTGTTGAGTGTTGACCAGGAGAAGGCTTTTGATAGGGTCAGCCACGAATTTCTGTTTTCCGTTCTAGAAAGAATGAATTGTGGAACCTTTGTAAAGTGGATTAGAACGATGTACAACAAAGCAACTAGCAAGGTGCAAATTAATGGGTTTCTCAGTGAACAGGTAAGGCAGGAAGGGGGGGTGAGGCAAGGGTGTCCGATGTCACCATTATTGTATGTGTTGTGTATTGAGCCTTTGGCAAACTTAATAAGAAAAGATAAAGATATAGATGGGGTTCATATCCCAGGGAGTAAGGGGAAAAGGGTCAAGATTGCACAATACGCAGACGACACAACTTTGTTTTTATGTTCAGATTGGGCCATAGATAGAGCAATCTTGTTATTAAAAACATACGGAGAAGCTGTTGGGTCAAAAGTAAATTTGGAGAAATCGTGCATGATGTTCTGTGGTAAGTGGGAAGGGAGGACGGACAGCAGGGGAGGTATAACTGTGTGCAGGGAAGGGTTAAAAATCTTGGGGGTGCACTTTTTTCAGAAGGATGGGATAAAGAAAAATTGGGAAGAGAAAATTGAGAAAGTTAAAGTAAAATTAAATATGTGGAAATGTAGAAGACTGACCATCAGTGGGAGAATTCTAGTAATAAAAACAGACATAGTACCAGCACTAGTTTATTTGGCACGGGTGTTTCCTATTAACGCAAAAAATAAAATAATACTAACTAGGTTAATGTTTTCTTTTGTATGGGGCAATAAATACGAAAGTGTGAATAGGGAATTGATGTATGGGAAGGTGGCAAAGGGAGGAAGAGACATTCCGTGTTTATCTGTAAAATTGGATTGTTTTTTTTTAAATCAAATATGCAAAACACTGCTGAAGGGAACAGAGCACAAGTCTTTTTATTTTACTCGGTTATGGTTTGGAGCAGTTTTAAGAGGGATAATACCCTGGGACAACACGGTCCCAAACGCTGAGACAAGGCCAGAACACTACATGTACGCATCAGTCTTTTTAAAAATGCAAATAAAAGAAATAGAAAGGGATGTTTTGTTAAACCATAAAAAAATGTATGAAAAGATAAGAGAGAGATGGGAAGGAAGATATGAACACAATCTTAAATTAGTAAATTGGGAAGGCATACAGCCAAAATGGTTAGGAAATGAGTGCAAAGATTTGGGGTGGCTGTGTGCTCTAGATAGATTGCCAGTAAAGGAAAGACTGTATAGGCATCAATGTGCGGTAAACGCAGAGTGTCCAAGGTGCAAAAAGGAGGAAACAGTCTTACATGTGTTCTGGGACTGCACTTTTGCAAAGGTATTTTGGGGAAAATGTAGCAATCTTATTAGTTTGTTTTGTGATATAATTTTGAATGGGAAGGTTATCTTGTATGGGGAGGAGGTGATAAAGCTGCCAAAAGAGAAATTTAGAGCAGTATGGCTTATTATTAGTTTGGGGAAGGTGGTATTATGGGAGAAAAGAAATTTGTGTATTAAAAAGAAAAAAGATAAAACAGAACCGACAGAAGCCTATTTTTTGTTTCTTTGGAAGATAAAAGATGTAATTAAAATGGACAAACACATGTATGGGGATGATTTTTGTGAAAATATTTGGGGAAGGGTAAGGTCTGTTTTGAATTGTTAATTACGTGATTGTGTTTATTGTTTGAGTATTTATTGTTTGAGTATTTTCTAATAAAAAAAAAAAAAAAAAAAAAAAAAAAAAAAAAAAAAAAATTGTTCTTATCAGTTTAATATCTGATACGTCCCCCATAGGGGGACCGTCTATATTAAATGGATTTTTGGAAGCGGGAGATGGAAGCGGGGCTTGCTCCGTCCACTCCACGCATCGACCCGGTATTGCAGTACCTCCGGGAACGGTGCCCATTTCTCAGAAAGGTCAAAAGAGAGAGAGAGAGCGAGAGAGAGAGAGAGGAGAGAGAGAGAGAGAGAGAGAGAGAGAGAGAGAGAGAGAGAGAGAGAGAGAGCCCCACCCCCCCCTCCCTCCCCCCCTCCCACCTTTTCCTGGGACGCGCCGTTTTCCCGCTCTTTTCGTTCTTTTTTTTTTTTTTTTTTTTTTTTTTTTTTTTTCTATATTTCATATTCAGGCAGGCCTAACACACGCAGCAGGCCAGTGTAGCAGCAGCAGCAAAGCGCCCTTTCGCCGGGGCGGAACGGCAGATGCGTTTTGGGAGGAGTTCCCTGTTTTTGTTTTGCGTGCGTGGCCTCGCTGCCGCTTGGCAGAGGGGAGGGCCTTTGGGCCTTTGGGCCGGCCGGAAGGGCTCGGCCACCAGCAAAGGCACGCTCCGGCTTCTCTACAGCTCGAATGAACCTTTCGCCTTTTACTAAAGATTTCCGTGGAGAGGAGCATTTACGAGTTCGATCCAATTTTTGGACAGCCCTTCCCCTCAGGGAGGGGCTCCACCTGGAGTTTAAAAGCAGAACGAGCACAGAAAGGGCGGTCGCCCCCGTTGGAGCCCGGCACCTTTCCTTCCTTCCTTCCTTCCTTCCTTCCTCCCTCCGCCCGCCCGAGAAGCAAGTACCACGACTGCTGCGGCGGGCGGCCGCGCCCGGGGCGTTTGGCCAAAACCATTGTGGGCATCGCTTCTCGGCCTCTTGGCTCCGATCATGTGTGGGTGTAGAGTCACAGCACTGGTCGGAGCTTGGCTGAGATCAAGGCGTTCCCTTAGAATCTAGGTTAAGGATTCAGGAAAATGAAAATGAAAATGGAAAAGAAAATGGATTAGAAATGGTCACTGGAGTTTTGGAATGGACTGGGTTATGGCTATGGAAATGGAAATGGTTTTGGATGCACAGTTTTTGGAATGGACTGGGATAAGATTTTGATTATGGATATGGATATGGTTGTGAAGAAACGGATTTGAATTAGGAAAGGACTGGATGAAGATTTTGGATTTTGGATACAGTGATTTGCATAGATGGTTTGAAAGGGACAGGATGAAGATATGGATTTGGATCATGGAAGGGAGTCGACAAAGAAATGGATTTGGATACAGAATGGACAGGAAGAAGATTTGGATTTTGGAAGGATCTGGAAGTAGATTCGGAATAGAAATGGAATGGATTGGAAGAAGACATTAATGGATTGGACTGGGTTATGGGTTTTGGATGAAGATTTTGTAGGAATGGATTTGAACGGTTTGGACTTTTGAATGGACTGGGTTATGAGAACAGGTTTTTTGTGTAAAGGTTTTGTGTGTTGGTTTTTGTGAATTTTTTGTGATGTTTAAGTGAAGATGTTATTTTGGGATTTGTTATTTGTGTTGGGAATATAATTAATAAAAAAAAAAAAAAAAAAAAAAAAAAAAAAAAAAAAAAAAAAAAAAAAAAAAAAATCTGTTCTTATCAGTTTAATATCTGATACGTCCCCCATAGGGGGACCGTCTATATTAAATGGATTTTTGGAAGCGGGAGATGGAAGCGGGGCTTGCTCCGTCCACTCCACGCATCGACCCGGTATTGCAGTACCTCCGGGAACGGTGCCCATTTCTCAGAAAGGTCAAAAGAGAGAGAGAGAGAGAGAAAGATAGCGAGAGAGAGAGAGCGAGCGAGCGAGAGCGAGCGAGAGAGAGGAGAGAGAGAGAAAGCCCACCCACCCTCCCTCCCCCCCCCCCCCCCCCTCCCCTTTCCTGGGACGCGCCGTTTTCCCGCTCTTTTCGTTCTTTTTTTTTTTTTTTTTTTTTTTTTTTTTTTTTTTTTTTTTTTTTTTTTTTCATATTCAGGCAGGCCTAACACACGCAGCAGGCCAGTGTAGCAGCAGCAGCAGCAGCAGCAAAGCGCCCTTTCGCCGGGGCGGAACGGCAGATGCGTTTTGGGAGGAGTTCCCTGTTTTTGTTTTGCGTGCGTGGCCTCGCTGCCGCTTGGCAGAGGGGAGGGCCTTTGGGCCTTTGGGCCGGCCGGAAGGGCTCGGCCACCAGCAAAGGCACGCTCCGGCTTCTCTACAGCTCGAATGAACCTTTCGCCTTTTACTAAAGATTTCCGTGGAGAGGAGCATTTACGAGTTCGATCCAATTTTTGG
>NW_024474802.1:0-2500 GCF_017654505.1 Polyodon spathula
ACAGCCCTTCCCCTCAGGGAGGGGCTCCACCTGGAGTTTAAAAGCAGAACGAGCACAGAAAGGGCGGTCGCCCCCGTTGGAGCCCGGCACCTTTCCTTCCTTCCTTCCTTCCTTCCTTCCTCCCTCCGCCCGCCCGAGAAGCAAGTACCACGACTGCTGCGGCGGGCGGCCGCGCCCGGGGCGTTTGGCCAAAACCATTGTGGGCATCGCTTCTCGGCCTCTTGGCTCAGATCAAGTGTAGTATCTGTTCTTATCAGTTTAATATCTGATACGTCCCCCATAGGGGGACCGTCTATATTAAATGGATTTTTGGAAGCGGGAGATGGAAGCGGGGCTTGCTCCGTCCACTCCACGCATCGACCCGGTATTGCAGTACCTCCGGGAACGGTGCCCATTTCTCAGAAAGGTCAAAAGAGAGAGAGAGAGAGAGAGAGAGAGAGAGAAGCGAGAGAGAGAGCGAGAGCGAGAGAGAGAGAGAGAGAGGAGCCTCCTCCACCCCACCTCCTCCCCCTCCTCCCCAAATCCCCTTTCCTGGGACGCGCGTTTTCCCGCTCTTTTCGTTTCTTTTTTTTTTTTTTTTTTTTTTTTTTTTTTTTTTTTTTTTTTATATTTCATATTCAGGCAGGCCTAACACACGCAGCAGGCCAGTGTAGCAGCAGCAGCAAAGCGCCCTTTCGCCGGGGCGGAACGGCAGATGCGTTTTGGGAGGAGTTCCCTGTTTTTGTTTTGCGTGCGTGGCCTCGCTGCCGCTTGGCAGAGGGGAGGGCCTTTGGGCCTTTGGGCCGGCCGGAAGGGCTCGGCCACCAGCAAAGGCACGCTCCGGCTTCTCTACAGCTCGAATGAACCTTTCGCCTTTTACTAAAGATTTCCGTGGAGAGGAGCATTTACGAGTTCGATCCAATTTTTGGACAGCCCTTCCCCTCAGGGAGGGGCTCCACCTGGAGTTTAAAAGCAGAACGAGCACAGAAAGGGCGGTCGCCCCCGTTGGAGCCCGGCACCTTTCCTTCCTTCCTTCCTTCCTCCTCCTTCCGCCCGCCCGAGAAGCAAAGTACCACGACTGCTGCGGCGGGCGGCCGCGCCCGGGGCGTTTGGCCAAAACCATTGTGGGCATCGCTTCTCGGCCTCTTGGCTCCGATCCGATTGTATGTGGCTTGACCGCAGCATTCTAACCGGTTCCATTGAGAAAGAGAAGGCGAAAGGATGGAGGAGACTGCAACAAAGCCCCCGGGACCTCGTCTGAGGAACACGATTCGTTTGCTGAGGAAGGAAGGGATGAAGGCTATGTCAAGAAAGGATTTCGTGAACAGTATTATGAAGAAGGTCGAATTGGACTTCAACGAAGTATTCTGTCTGCAAGATTTCCAGGCAAGGGGAATTTTTGATTTAACGCTTAAAACTGAAGTCTATTGTCAGAGTGTCTGGAAATGTTTTAAGAATAATGAAACGAGGCTTTTAAGTTCGTTTATTCTTGAACCTCTTTTTATACAAGAAGTGCGAGTGGTATACGTGCACATGTATAATCCGTTTGTACCTGGGGAGGATGTTTCGACATTTTTGGGACGGTATTGCAAAGTGGTCAGGCCGCCTGAGAAGTGCTCTGATGAATTTGGAATGTGGAACGGAACCTGGAGAGTGTGGGCGAGGTTCCGCCCCAGTAAAGTGGGGTATGAGGGGGTGGAGCATCCGCCTTCCTCTTTTTCCATTGGTTCAAACCGTGGATTTTTGTATTATATTGGACAACCGGAGCTGTGCAGGAAGTGTAATGCAATGGGTCACAAGGCTGAGGAATGTAAGGACTTATTCTGCAGAAACTGTAACAAAAAAGGACATAATACGAAGGATTGCAAGGAAAGGAGAAAGTGTAATTTGTGTGGGGATATTAACCATCTGTTTTATAAGTGTCCGCACAGGGCCGCAAGTTATACTGAACCTGTGAGCAGTGAGGAGGATTCCAGTGAGGAGATGGAGAGCGAGGCGATGGAGAGTGACGAGGAGAAAAAGAAAGGTGCAAGGGATAAAGGAGGTGTGACGAAGACTGCGGGGAAACCAGTGTCAGTGTCATCAGCTGTATCTGAGAGGAAGTCGGAGGAGAAAACGGTGTCAGTGCCCGCGACTACATCTGGAAGGGAGAACGTGGCCGAGAAGGGAAAGCAGCAGAGACAGCCGGCAGAGAAGAGGTCAGCAGCGGAAGCGGGAGTGAAGGAGCCTGGGTCTTTGCCTGGGAAAGAGCCGAAGAAGGACTGGGCGGACCGAGTGGAGGAAACAGAGAAAGAGAAAGAGACTAGTGCAAAAATAACAGAAAAAACTGCAAAAAAGAGTTGAGGAGTGGTAGTTATATGACTGTCTGTTATAAAAGGAAATAATTAGTTTTGTGTATTTGAGTAAGGATATTTGTGTTTAAAGATTTTAGTTCTGGTTTTGGTATAAGTTTTTTTTGGTGTTTATGAATGGGTATTTGTGTTTGAGAAGTATTGAAGTTTTTTTTTTTTTTACTTTTGTT
>NW_024474803.1:5000-12500 GCF_017654505.1 Polyodon spathula
TTCCTTCCTTCCTTCCTTCCTTCCTCCCTCCGCCCGCCCGAGAAGCAAGTACCACGACTGCTGCGGCGGGCGGCCGCGCCCGGGGCGTTTGGCCAAAACCATTGTGGGCATCGCTTCTCGGCCTCTTGGCTCAGAGCAAGTGTGTGGCATGACCGCAGTTTGCTCTATCTGAGAGAAAAAGAAGGTGACACGAAGATGACGTCTAAATCTTCACTCAAGTCAGCACCCGGGGCTGGACTACGGAATACCGTCCGTTTCAGATGGAAAGAGGAGAACAAGGAGGATTTCCTGGATCGTGATCAGTTCGTGGAGAAGGTTTTGCTGGGACAACTGCGCTTTGTACCTGCTCAGATCTACTGCTTACAGGTGAATAACAGCCAAAGATTTTTGGACTTAACTTTTGAAAGTGGTGTTGTTTATGATACCTTTCTAAAGATTTTTGAAGAGAAAGCAACAGAAAAGCCTTTGTCTTTTTATAACATGGAGCCACTTTGGCACAAAGACCACAGGGTAATAACAGTGCACATGTTTAACCCATATATCAGTGACTTTGATATTGAGCTGTTCTTGTCTCGGTACTGCAAAACTGTTTCCGGGGGATTACCAGTCAGAGACAAGCATGGCATATGGACAGGCAAAAGACAGTTCCGGGTAACTCTAAAGCCTGATAAGAGCAGCTCTGATGGGTTTAAGCACCCGCCGGCCAACTTTACAATTGGGCCAAACAGGGGCTACCTGTTTTACAGCGGACAGCCCCAGTACTGCAGGAAATGTGGGATTTTTGGGCACCTGGTTGCCACTTGCAAGAACATGGTCTGTCGCAACTGCCAAGGCACAGATCATGAGACCAAGGACTGTGACAAAATTAAAAAATGCAGCATCTGTAACTCTGAGGAGCACCTGTTCAAACAGTGCCCAAAGAGGAGTGCAACATATGCAGATGCAGTCCGAAGAGAGGAGCCGGTGGAGGAAGAATCAGCAGGTACGGGGGAGACTGTCCCAGAAACCCCACAGGAAATGGAGGAGGAGAAGGAGGGAGAGGAGGAGGTTGCAGGCGGGCCCAGTCGTAGGGTGCTGGCTTCCTCCCGTGACTACAGCGAACCGCTTCCTGGGAACCAGCAGCACTGGAGCGAGATGAAGAGAGGTAGGGAGAAACGGAAAAGCGTTGACGAACCGTCAAAGAGTCAATCAGAGGCTATTACTAAACGGAAGGTAGAGGGGATCCCACTTTCCGTTAATCCCTATGACGCTTTGCTGGTAGAAGAGGAGGGGGAAGCTTTAGAAGAACTGTCAGAAGAGGGAGCTGTCAGAGACTGGAGTGAAGGCAGCACAGGCAGTGCTGAACTGGGAGCTACTTTAGAAGAAATCCAAGAGCAAGTTTTGGCTCTTGGTAATACTAGGCAAATGATACCCAGCCACGAGAAGGAATGTCCTCCTGAAGGTGGGCCTGGACATATGTCCGCTTTAGAGGAAAAAAAAGGGACTTGAGTTTGCTTGGTTTTCTTCCTTTTTTTTCTTTCAGCTTTTGTAAATGTCTTCTTTGAATTTAATGTCTGTAAATGTCAGGGGTTTGAGAGACAAAGTGAAGAGGACAGCTGTGTTTACCTCTTTGCGATTATATGATTTTTCTGTTTGTTTTTTTCAAGAGGTACACCTTAAAGATGAGAAGGATGTAGAGGCCTTCAGTACAGAATGGGGGGCTGGTGAATCCCGTTGGAGTGTGGGGGGGGTTCATTCTTCAGGAGTGGGGATTGTTTTTAAGGGTCAAAATGTGGGAATTGTACACACTGTTTCACCTGTACCGGGGAGGGTCTTAATGGTGGATGCTGATTGTGGGGGGACACAGTTTAGGTTTATTAATATATATGCAAACCCTCTTATGTCTGCAAGGGCAGATCTGTTTGCTGAGTTAGGGGATTTGTTGGTCACTAATAGGGTGGTGGTGATGGGAGGGGACTTTAATATTAATTTGGACACAGCGCAAGATGCAGATTTTAGTTTTAAATATCTGAAATCCTTGTTAATAAATTTTGAGTTAGTTGATGCCTTTGCAAAATTAAAAATGAAGGGGGCCACTTGGAGGAATTCCAGAGGGTCTAGTAGCAGGCTAGATTATTTTTTCGTTAGCAAAAATTTTCAGTTGCAGTCTGGGTCTGTTCTCCCTATGTGGTTTTCTGATCATGATCTAATATCACTTAAAGTTTTAGTTAAAGCTCCTTTGTTTGGCAAAGGTTATTGGAAATTTAACAACAAAGTACTTGAAGAGAGAGAGTTCTGTGAGTCTTTTTTAGAGCACTATCAGTTTTGGGTGGGGTTGAAGCCATATTTCAGTTCAGTGGTAGAGTGGTGGGAGGAGGTGAAAAGGAGGGTGAAAGTGTTGTCACAAGAGTATGGTAAAGCTAAGGCTAAAAGGGAAAGGAAGGAGATTTTCAGATTGCAGCGGATTTTGGAAGGATTATACATGCTAGGTAATAGGGGACACACAGTTAATTGGGAGTATTTTGCACAGGTGAAACAGCAGCTGAAGGATATTTTTACTTTTAAAGCCACACAGTTTTTGTTCCGGAGGCAAGGAGAAGTGGTCTTTAACACTGAAGCTTGCACTCATTCTTTCTTTAGGCAAATCAGAGATAGACAGAGTAGGCAGGTAATCACTAGCCTGAGGGACAAGCAAAACAGGGAAGTATTGGACCCTGCGGAGGTACTGGAATGTGCTAGCTCCTTTTATGAAGATCTGTTTTCGGTGCGAGATGTGAGCGAGGAGGAGGGGAGCCATTTCCTTGCTCAGGTGTTGTCCCGAGTGCCAGAAGAAGTAGTAGAGGACTTAGAGAAGCCAATACTGTTAGAGGAGCTGACAGCAGCCCTGAAAGGGATGAAAAGCAGGAAGGTACCGGGATCTGATGGGCTTGGGAAAGAATTTTATTTGGCATTTTGGAAGGTGTTGGGAAAGGATGTCTTGGAGGTAGTTCAGGCTATCTTTAAACAAGGTGAACTAGGGAGATCAATGAAGGAGGGCATTGTCACTCTTTTATTTAAGAAAGGAGAGAAGTCTGATCTGCAGAACTGGAGGCCCATTACCTTATTAAATGCTGATTATAAATTAATAGCAAAGGTCCTTACAGGTAGGCTGGGGAGAGCGATGCCCCATATTGTGCACACAGACCAGACTTGTGGAGTCCCAGGCAGGTCTGCCCAGTGGAACCTGCAGCTGATTCGCGACGTGATTGGCTGGGCGGAGGACAGGAGGATACCACTGATGCTTGTTAGTTTAGATCAGCAAAAGGCTTTCGACCGGGTACATCATGGGTTTTTGTTCAGGGTTTTACAAAATTTTGGGTTTGGTGAGCACTTTTTGAGGTGGTTGGGCATTATGTATAATGGGGTTTTCAGTAGGCTCAGAGTGAATGGGAATTTGGGGAGAGAGGTCCGACAGGAATCGGGAGTAAGGCAGGGTTGTCCGCTCTCTCCTCTCCTCTATGTCTTGTTTGTGGAGCCCTTTGCAGCGGCTCTACGGGGGGACGGGAGGGTGGGGGGGGTGGTAATCCCAGGTAGTAAGGGAGAGGTATTGAAAATCTCACAGTACGCCGATGATTCCACGTTATTTTTGGATTCCGATTTCAGTTTAAAAAGCTCTTTAGCGTTAGTTCACAGATTTGGGTTAGCTTCAGGGTCCTGTTTGAATGTAAATAAAACTTCTATGATGTATTTTGGAACCTGGAGTAACAGAGAAGATGCACAGTGTGATTTAAAACTATGTACAGAGGGTATTAAAATTCTTGGGGTCACATTTCATCGCACCCAGGCAGAGGTTAAGAATTGGGAGGAGAGGTTAGAAAAGGTGGGTAGGCAGCTAGCACTTTGGAAAAGTAGAAGACTAACCTTTATAGGTAAAGTGCTAGTAGTAAAAGCCATCGTTCTGCCTGTTTTGGTCTACCTGGCATATGTATTTCCTTTGCCTCGCAGAATGAGAAGGGGGGTCACTAGGACAGTGTTTCAGTTTATGTGGGGAGGGAGGTATGAGTATGTGAGGAGGGACATTATGTACAGACCTATAAAGGAGGGGGGGAGGGATGTGCCGCACATACCACTGAAACTAGACTGTTTATTTTTTTCAAACCTATATGTTGCTTTGGTTGGGGAAGTCTCGCACAAACGGCAGTTTTTTATCAAGTTTTGGTTTTCCTGGCCTATGCGTCATCTGGCCCCTATTTCAAACAGCGTTCCCAAGGCAGAGACCAGGCCTGCCTGGTATGAACATGCTGTAGTGTGGTCAAAGGCTAATCCAGCTTGTAAAGAAAAAGATCTATGTTTATCACATAAAATGTTGTATCGTCAGTCTGTTTCAAGCTTTTATGTACGGTTTTTTTCACTGACCCCACAAAACGCCTGGGCTGAGATCCAACCGAAAGGCTTGGATAATAGATTCAGTGATTTTAATTGGTTATGTGCACATAGCCGAGTTCCAGTGCGGGAGGTTCTACACAGGCACTCCCTGACCAGAAACCCTTTTTGTCCAAGGAACAGCTGTCTATCAGAGGAAACACAAAGGCACATGTTGTGGGAATGCCCCTTTTCTAAATTAGTGTGGGAGAGGGCGGGGGTTCTGTTTGAATTATTGGTGTCGGGTTTTGTTTTGGATTATGATTTTATTATGTATGGTGGTGGGTTGGGAAAATATTCAAAAAAGATGGGTTTTATTTTATGGTTTCTAGTAAGTCTGATAAAATTTGAAATATGGGGAAATAGGAACTGTTTGGTTAAAAACAACAAGAGCATGTGCCCTGACAGAGTGATGAGAGAGATTCGGGGGCAGGTAAAAAGGCGGATCCAAATAGATGTGGATAGATGGGGCTTTAATGCCGCCAAGGAGAAATGGAAGAACCTTACTGCCATACAAATATAGGATGTCTCCGATGTACTGTGTGTTTGTAAAATATGTAAATATCGCTGTAATAGTATGGTTACTTAGTAGTATGTAAATATGTAAATATGTAATTATTTGATTGTAATTGTAATTGTATTGTTGTTCATTAAAAAAAAAAAAAAAAAAAAAAAAAAAAAAAAAAAAAAAAAAAAAAAAAAAAAAAAAATCTGTTCTTATCAGTTTAATATCTGATACGTCCCCCATAGGGGGACCGTCTATATTAAATGGATTTTTGGAAGCGGGAGATGGAAGCGGGGCTTGCTCCGTCCACTCCACGCATCGACCCGGTATTGCAGTACCTCCGGGAACGGTGCCCATTTCTCAGAAAGGTCAAAAGAGAGAGAGAGAGAGAGAGAGAGAGAGAGAGAGAGAGAGAGAGAGAGAGAGAGAGAGAGAGAGAGAGAGAGAGAGAGAGAGAGAGAGAGAGAGAGAGACCGGACGACCAGGGGAAAGGACCCTGCGCCTTCCTGGGAAACGCCGTTTGTTGACGCGCTTTTCCCGCTCTTTTTTTTTTTTTTTTTTTTTTTTTTTTTTTTTTTTTTTTTTTTCATATTTCATATTCAGGCAGGCCTAACACACGCAGCAGGCCAGTGTAGCAGCAGCAGCAAAGCGCCCTTTCGCCGGGGCGGAACGGCAGATGCGTTTTGGGAGGAGTTCCCTGTTTTTGTTTTGCGTGCGTGGCCTCGCTGCCGCTTGGCAGAGGGGAGGGCCTTTGGGCCTTTGGGCCGGCCGGAAGGGCTCGGCCACCAGCAAAGGCACGCTCCGGCTTCTCTACAGCTCGAATGAACCTTTCGCCTTTTACTAAAGATTTCCGTGGAGAGGAGCATTTACGAGTTCGATCCAATTTTTGGACAGCCCTTCCCCTCAGGGAGGGGCTCCACCTGGAGTTTAAAAGCAGAACGAGCACAGAAAGGGCGGTCGCCCCCGTTGGAGCCCGGCACCTTTCCTTCCTTCCTTCCTTCCTTCCTTCCTTCCTCCCTCCGCCCGCCCGAGAAGCAAGTACCACGACTGCTGCGGCGGGCGGCCGCGCCCGGGGCGTTTGGCCAAAACCATTGTTGGCATCGCTTCTCGGCCTCTTGGCTCTGGTCAGGTGACTTAAGAAGGCGACAGGTATTGGTCTAGAAAGCGTGAGCTGGATAGAGTGTGTGACCTGAAAATGGAGGAAGGTTTTGGAAAAAACACCCTGCGGTTCCAGTTAAAGGAGTTGACCGGGCTATGGGGAAGAAGAAAATTCGTGTTGGAGGTTGTGTTTGGGCTACTGGAGCTGGAAGCAGAAGATGTACACTGCCTAAAGGATAATATCGCAAAAGGAACTTTTGACTTGACTTTGCATTCGGAAGAGGATTGTTTGAAGGCGATTAGGATATATGAGGAGAACAAGGAGCAACTGCCAGTCAAAGTTTTTAACTTGGAGCCTTTGTTTTTGAAAGAGTGGAGAACAGTTTTTGTGACGATGGCCTGCCCCTTCTTTCCTGTGGAGGACATCACTACATTTCTGAAGAGAAGATTTGAGCTGAGAAGTGAGGATCCAGTTAAGAGCATCGATACTGAAGGTTTGTGGAATGGTGTGTTTAAGTATACTGCAAGGTTGTATACCAGGGAGGGGAAGATGATTCACATTAGACCCGACCTGATGATTGGAACAGTAAGAGGGACTCTGTATTATAAAGGACAGCCCAGAGTTTGTTTCAAATGTAGCAGGAGTGGACATTTTGCAGCAGAGTGTGGGGAGGTTGTTTGCAGAAATTGTTTGCAAATGGGACATGTTGCAAGGGATTGTCCCGGAGGGATGATGTGTAACCTCTGTGGCTCAAAGGAACATATGTATAAGGATTGCCCTCAAAGTAAGAAAAGTTATGCTCAGGCAGCCAAAGGAGGAGGGAAGAAAAGAGAAGATACAGAGGAGGAAAAAACAGAAAGAGGGAAAGAAGAAGAAAAAAAAGGCACTGAGAAGAACAAAGGAAAGAGTGTTGGGGGAGGAGTCACAAAGGAAGGAGGCGGAACGGCGGGAAAATGTGGAACTGAGCAAACAAAGGGAAGAGGCGGAGACCCGAGAAAGGAGGAGAAGGAAGGCAGTTCCAAAGATGACCAGCAGAGGTCCCGGGAAGAGCAATCTGTTGCTGACCCAATGGAGGGAGTAGAAGGAGAGGTACAAAGGAAGAGGAAAGACAGAGAAGGGAAGGATGAGAGGACCGCTGAATGTCAAACAAGGAGGATGAAAGGAGGAGAGGAGGGAGCAACATCAAGTTCAAGTTGGGGTGATAGGGTGGAGGAAGAGGTAAAGAAGAAGGAGGAAGAGGTAAAGAAGAGGGAGGAAGAGGTTAAGAAGAAGAGTGTTGTGTGGACGGAGAAAGATATAGAGCATTTAATGAGGGTGGCATGTCCCAGGGACTATGAAAATTTAATGAGATGGAAGGAGAGGATAAGAGGAGCGAGGGTTTCGCATTTAGAATGGAAGGAATATGAAGAGGAGAAAATGAGAATTTTTCTGGAAGCAAAGAAGAAGGCGGAAGAAGCGGCGAGAAAGTGAGGGAAATAGTTTAGAGTAGTTTTGGGTTCTTTTTTTTGTGAACTGA
>NW_024474803.1:15000-20000 GCF_017654505.1 Polyodon spathula
GACGAAGATTTGGATTTGGACTTTGAATGTAATGGATGAAAATATGGTTTAGAACAAGATTGGAAGAAGACTTTAATGGATTGGACTGAGTGATGAGATTTGGATGAAGATTGTGTAGGAATGGATTTGAACGGTTTGGACTTCGGAATGGACTGGGTTATGAGAATAGGTTTTTTTTTGTAAGGTTTTATGGGTTGGTTTTTGTGAATTTTGTGTGATGTGTTATTTAGTGGTTTGTTATGCCGGCCGGAAGGTGACTCGGCCACCAGCAAATTGCATTTAGTGGCTTGATTACAGCTCGAATATGTTTTTCTTTGTTTACTAAAAATTTCCGTGGAAAAAAAAAAAAAAAAAGTTCTTATCAATTTAATATCTGATACCTCCCCCATAGGGGGACCGTCTATATTAAATGGATTTTTGGAAGAACGAGATGGAAGCGGGGCTTGCTCCGTCCACTCCACGCATCGACCCGGTATTCCAGTACCTCCGGGAACGGTGCCCAGAAGCAGTAAGGTCGAAAAGAGAGAGCGAGCGAGCCGCGCACCGGGGCGTTTGGCCAAAACCATTGTGGGCAGAGCAGAGGAGGAGAGACCGAGTCTAGGGCCGAGCTCAGAGCAAGAGAGGAGAGAGAGAGAGAGAGAGGGGGAGAGATTAGAGGAGGAGAGAGAGATGGAGGCGAGGCTTGCTCCTCCACTCCCTCGCATCGACCCGGTTTCAGTACCTCCGGGAACGGTGCCAGTAAGAGAAAGGTTCCAACAACACATAAACGCACAGCGCCAGTCTTACGATGGACGAATCCTGTAGAGAGAGAAGAGGGGAGAGGAAGAGAGAGAGGGCGATGGAGAGAGGAGAGAGAGAGAGAGAGCAGAGAGAGAGCGGGGTCGGAGGCACCACCCCTTAATGGGACGCAGCCGTTTTCACGCCTCTTTTCGTTTTTTTTTTTTTTTTTTTTTTTTTTTTTCATATTTCATATTCAGGCAGGCCTAACACACGCAGCAGGCCAGTGTAGCAGCAGCAGCAGCAGCAGCAGCAAAGCGCCCTTTCGCCGGGGCGGAACGGCAGATGCGTTTTGGGAGGAGTTCCCTGTTTTTGTTTTGCGTGCGTGGCCTCGCTGCCGCTTGGCAGAGGGGAGGGCCTTTGGGCCTTTGGGCCGGCCGGAAGGGCTCGGCCACCAGCAAAGGCACGCTCCGGCTTCTCTACAGCTCGAATGAACCTTTCGCCTTTTACTAAAGATTTCCGTGGAGAGGAGCATTTACGAGTTCGATCCAATTTTTGGACAGCCCTTCCCCTCAGGGAGGGGCTCCACCTGGAGTTTAAAAGCAGAACGAGCACAGAAAGGGCGGTCGCCCCCGTTGGAGCCCGGCACCTTTCCTTCCTTCCTTCCTTCCTTCCTTCCTCCCTCCGCCCGCCCGAGAAGCAAGTACCACGACTGCTGCGGCGGGCGGCCGCGCCCGGGGCGTTTGGCCAAAACCATTGTGGGCATCGCTTCTCGGCCTCTTGGCTCCGATCAAGTGTAGTATCTGTTCTTATCATTTTAATATCTGATACGTCCCCCATAGGTGGACCGTCTATCTTAAATGGATTTTTGGAAGCGGGAGATGGAAGCGTGGCTTGCTCCGTCCAGTCCACGCATCGACCCGGTATTGCAGTCCCTCCGGGAACGGTGCCCATTTTAAATTAGAAAGGTCAAAAAGAATGAGACGCGATGTCAGCGAGCGAGGCACGGCGGAGACGAGAGAGAGCGACCAGGGCGAGCGAGGAGAGAGAGAGAAGAGACGAGAGAGAGAGAGAGAGAGAGAAGAGCCCCACCCTGAGGAGAGGAGATGGAGAGAGAGAGAGAGAGAGAGCGCCACCCTCCCCTTTCCTGGGACGCGCCGTTCTTCCCGCTCGTCTTCGTTCTTTTTTTTTTTTTTTTTTCATATTCATATTCAGGCAGCGAACGCACGCCGCAGGCCAGTGTACAGCACAGCAGCAGTGTAGCAGCAGCAGCAAAGCGCCATTTCGCCGGGGCGGAACGGCAGATGGGTTTTGGGAGGAGTTCCCTGTTTTTGTTTTGCGTGCTTGGCCTCGCTGACGCTTGGCAGAGGGGAGGGCCTTTGGGCGTTGGGGCCGGCCGGAAGGGCTCGGCCAGCACCAAAGGCACGCTCCGGCTTCTCTCCACCTCGAATGAACCTTTCGCCTTTTACTAAAGATTTCCGTGGATAGGAGCATTTACGAGTTCGATCCAATTTTTGGACAGCACTTCCCCTCAGGGAGGGGCTCCACCTGGGGTTTAAAAGCAGAACGAGCACAGAAAGGGCGGTCGCCCCCGTTGGAGCCCGGCACATTTCCTTCCTTCCTTCCTTCCTTCCTACCTCCCTCCGCCCGCCCGAGAAGCAAGTACAACGACTGCTGCGGCGGGCGGCCGCGCACGGGGCGTTTGGCCAAAACCTTTGTGGGCATCGCTTCTCGGCCTCTTGGCTCTGATCCAGTGTGTGGCTTGACCGCAGCTCGATTTGGAAGCGATCGGTAAGGTATCAGTAAGGTAAATGGTCGGCCTCTTGGCTCAGATCGAGTGTGTGGCTCGTCCGCAGTTTGATTTGGAAGCGATCGGTAAGGTATCGGTAAGGTAAACGGGAGCAACGTTGGTTGCTGGTAGCTGTGGTCTGGGTAGGAGAGGACTAGGGCAGGCGGCAGTCCAGGAGCCAGGTTGTGGAGCAGGTAAGGGGGACCCTTTTGAGGGCACCTTATCTGCTGTTTATTCTCTTATTGCCAGATACTTTGCTTTATTTTGGCTTGGCCAAATCTAGAAATTTAATTCTGTTTGTGTGTAAGGTTGTTTGTATAGTTAAGATGGCGTCCCCGAGGTTTGCGGCACGTCGCTTTAACTGTATTAGAATTTCTTTGAAGGATGAGGAGAGAGGAGAGGGGAAGGAAGTAGGATTAGATAGGCTTGAGTTTTCAAGATCGGTGCTGCAAAAGAAATTGGGTTTCAAGCCAGAGCAGCTGAACTGTATTATCACTGTGGGGAATGGGAGCACTTGGGATGTCAGTTTTAGGGATGTGTCTGACCTACAGAAATGTCACCTTTTGTTTACGGCAGGGAAAGATGATCAACAGTTGAGGAAGTTCCAAGTAACAACCTTGACTGATATTGCTAGAAGGGTGGTGATTGTAAGGATGGGGTCGGAGACTGTGCAGGGAGGGGATGTGTGTATGTGGTTGAGGAAGTATTGTTTGGTGCATGGGGGTGCAGAGAAAGTGAGGGATGGTGATGGGGTATGGAATGGTGCTTGGAGGGTGCGTGTAAGTCTGTTGCCAGATCCGAATGGGTATGAGGGGTATAGGGCCATCCCCTCTGAAATAGTGCTGGGGATGGATAGGGGTTATGTACATTATTTTGGGCAACCCAAATTGTGTCGGAAGTGTGGGGTAATGGGTCACTTGGCGGCGGGGTGCACAAAAATTATGTGTTATGTGTGTAAAGGTGAGGGGCATGTGGCGAGTGAGTGTCAGGAGAAAAGGAAGTGCAGTTTATGTGATAGTAGTGAACATCTTTTTATGCACTGTCCAGCCTCTTTTGCTAACAAAGCAAAGAGGGATGAGGAGAGGGAGAGAGAGCAGAGGGAGAGGGAGAGGGAACAGAGGGAGGAGGAGGAGGAGAGGGATAGGGGAGGGAAGGAGAAAGAAAGGAAGGGGGGTAACAAGGAAGGGGGGTAAGGAGGTCGAGGTAGGATAGAGGGCAGCAGGAAGGGAGGGGAAAGAGGAAGGAGAGCATGGAGGGGGGAGGGACGGGAGGTGAGCGCCTGGGGGAAGGGGAGAGTGAGAGTGGAGAGGATGAGGGGGAAGGGCAGGCACCTGGGGTGGGAGAGCAGAGAGGGAGTGAGGGGGAGGAGGAGATGGATCAGGAGGAAGGACAGAAGGAGTGAATTTCTTTGGCAGCAGATCTGCAGGTCACGGAGTCAGAAGAGGATAGTGAGGGTGTTGGAGAGGTGTCAAATAAGAGTGAGGGAGAGGTAGATTCCTCGGGTATTCAGGACGGGAGCTCCATCCCGTGTGGCCAGGCACATCAGGAGAGATATGTGGTGGGTAATATAGACAGTGGAGCTGAGGGGGAGTCTAGTGAAGAGGAGATAGAGGTGGAGGAGGAGGAGGAAGAGGTGGGAGGAGACTCTAGATGAAGAACAAATGGAGCAGGAGAGAGCTTCATGGAAAAGGAAATTGGAGAAAAGGGAAGAGGTGAGGTGTGGTATGAAAGTTGGTAAAAGGGGGAAAAAGGAAAGAAAGGAGGACAGTAAGCAAGCTAGGCAGGAGACTCCGGTTTCTCCTAGCTCTGACTCCTCTGTGTTGAGTGATAGGTCTTATGGTGGGAGGGGTGTGGACCCTGGGGACACCTCCTTTTTGGATGATGAAAACGTGCGGCAGTTCTCCGATAGCACGGGGATAGGGCCGAGTAAAATGTTATGAGAAAACTTTCTCACCTTTTGTTGTTCTACATGGCACTGACAATAGCAACAGTCAATGTGAGGAGTGTAAAGGGTAGTGTGAGATGTAGAACAGTGTTGGATTCCTTGTGTGCTGTGAAGGCGGATGTCCTCTTCTTGCAGGAGTGCGGCATCCCGTTTAAGGAGTGTTACAGTGAGCTGGAGAGTCTGTGGAAGTGTGGTGCGTCTGTGTGGTCCGGGACGAATGTGTGTAAGAATGCGGGTGTGGCTGTGTTATTTAAAGGTAAAAACATTGAAATAAAAAGCAAGACGGTGGTGGAGTGTGGGAGAGCTGTGGTCGTGGATGTGGAATGGATGGGGAAGGAGGTGAGACTCATTAATGTCTATGCCTCGCCAGAAAAGAATGAGAGAGCTGAGATGTTTGTGAGGATGAGAGGATTCGTGATAACTTCTAAGACGGTAGTGTGGGGAGGTGACTTTAATTGTATGCTGAGTGGGAGTGATAGGAAGGGGGAGGGTATCAAAAAGCTGGACAAAACATCCAAGATTCTGGGGGGTATTATAGGTGATGCCCGT
>NW_024474804.1:0-2000 GCF_017654505.1 Polyodon spathula
TTGGTTGATGGGTTCAGGAGGGTGAACCCGGGTGTGCCGGGCTACACATGGTTCGATGCAGCAGGGGCTAGGGCTTCGAGAATTGATTTTATTCTGGCCTCGAGGGAGGTGGAGTGGGTGCTGTGTGAGTGTGTGCCTGTGTTTTATTCTGACCATGTGTTGTTGCGTGCTGAACTCAAGCTGGAGGGGGTGTGTGAGAAAGGGAAAGGGGTGTGGAAGTTGAATGTGAGTGTGTTGAAAGATAAAGAAATAAGGAATGAGTTTGAAGAGCGATACAGGGAGTGGCAGTCTTTGAAAGTGATGTTTGATTCGATTGGTGAGTGGTGGGAGTGTGTGAAAACAAAAATCAAAGGTTTCTTTATAGGGGTGGGAGTAAGGAGAGCAAGAAGGGGGAGGAGGAGGGCATATGGACTGCAAAGGAAATTTGAGAGGCTGTTTGAGTTGGCAGGTATGGGATGGGATGTGACAAGTGAGATTGGTGCAGTTAAAAGTGAACTGAAAGATCTGTATGAAAGCAAAATGGAAAGGATGATCGTTGAGAGCAAGGTGCGGCACATGGAGGAGAATGAGAAGTGTTCGCGATACTTTTTTAAGAAAGTGATGGATGGGTGCAAGTTGATGAGTGGTTTGAGGGATGAGAGAGGGATTGTAAGGAAGGAAACAGATGGCATGCTTGAGGTGGCTGAAAGGTTTTATAGTGACCTGTATGAAAGGAAAGTGATAGACGAGAGTATGGTATGTGTGATGTTGGATGGGTTGGATGTGGGTGTGGATGAGGGAGAATCACTGGAGGGTGAGATCTCCCTGCAGGAGGCTGCTGCTGCCATGGGGTCCTTCAAAGATGGGAAGACTCCTGGCGGGGACGGTCTCCCGAGAGAGTTTTACATGGCGTTTTGGGGGGTGATTGGGCCTGACATTGTGGATGTTTTTAATGAAATTGTTGTTAAAGGGGCGATGCCCTTGTCTTTCAGGCAGGGGATCATCACCCTGGTTTTTAAGAAAAATATGAAAGAGGATTTGAAGAACTGGAGACCCTTGACCCTCTTGAACGTCGACTACAAGTGTTTTGCAAAAATTTTAACTCTAAGAATGAGGTCTGTAATTGCTGATGTGATTCATCCAGACCAGACCTGTGGCGTTCCAGGGCGGAAGATCACGGACAGCCTTATCCTACTGAGAGATTCGGTCCTTTTTGCACAGGACCGTAAGGTGCCGGTATGTCTTTTGAATTTGGATCTGGAAAAGGCATATGACAGGGTCTCTCATGAGTTTATGCTCAGAGTTTTGAAGAAAATGGGGTTCTCTGAAAAAACTGTTAAGTGGGTAAGTCTTCTCTATAGTGATATAGGAAGTAGGGTTAGTATTAATGGGAAGCTATCCGGTCAAATTGATATTAAGTGTGGAGTAAGACAGGGCTGTCCGCTGTCCCCCCTGCTTTTTATTTGCTGTATAGAACCTTTGGCTCAGGCCCTTCGCAAGGATAAGATGATCAGGGGGCTGACTATCCCTGGGGGTGGAGGAGCTGAGGCAAAGTGTTTGTTGTACATGGATGACGTGAATGTGTTGTGCGTGGATGAGTATGCAATCAAGAGATCCTTGGTTCAGTGTGAACGCTTTTGTGTGGCCTCGGGGTCTAAATTGAACCGTGGGAAGTCGGAGTGTATGTGTTTTGGAGAGTGGAAGTGTGTGCCTGAGATTGGGTTATGTGTGAGAACGGATTTTATCAAAGTTTTAGGTGTAAAAATTGATGCCACAGGATCTGGTCTCAGCAATTGGGTCGACGTCGCGAAGAGGGTCGGACAGAAGCTGGGTCTCTGGGGGCTGAGGTCCTTGTCGCTGGAGGGGAAGGTGCTGGTGGTGAAGGCTGTGATCCTTCCTCTGCTGCTGTATGTGGGGGTGGTGTTTCCGCCCACAAGGTCTGTGATTGTCTGCCTGAAGAGGAAGGTTTTTACGTTTTTTTGGGGGTCCAAGTGGGAGCGCCTGAAGAGGGAGGTAGTGTG
>NW_024474805.1:0-1000 GCF_017654505.1 Polyodon spathula
CAGGGGAGCAGAGAAGGGTGGGAAAGGGCTCCCCGATTTAGAACTGTTTTTATTTACGCACAGTTTTTGCAGGCACCTGGAAATGGTTTTGAGTAATAGGTGTAAAGGGGCACTGTTTGTTCGTTTTTTTCTGGGGCCTTACTTACGATTTTTAGGAATTTTAAAGATTCCGTTGAGTGTGCCCACTGCTTTCCAGATGCCTTTTACCTATACTGCTCTTAAAACCTTTGTAAAGAAGAGACAGTTGGAGAGTATGGAGAAGGATACCCTTTTAAACCCCAAAAAATGTTTTGCTCTTGTGCAGGAGAGAGAGGATATGTGCCCTGTGAGGGGATCCCTAGGAGAACCCAGTGTGGCGTGGAGGAATGTTGCCCATCCTGCCCTGATGAACCGACACAAAGATCTGGCCTGGCAGGTAGTCCACGAGATCTTGCCAGTGAGAGCGGTTATGTTTGCTCGAGGCATGGGGAAGTCCCCTAGATGCCCTGTTCAGGGCTGTGGGGCAGAAGAGACGGCACGTCATCTGCTGTGGGAGTGCGAGGCTGCCAGACGGCTGTGGAAGAAGGCGACCCCTCTGTTGGCTGTGTTATCGAAGACCGACGTGAAAGAGCAGCTGGTTCGGTATGGGCCAAAGAAAAATGAGAAAGGATCATGGCAGCTCTGGTGTGCAGTGAACTGTTTTAAAGAGGCTCTTTTCAGAGCCAGGAACCTGCTCATTTTTTCAAAAGAGTTGGGCTGCCATGAGACATACGAAATAGGCCTGAGTGCTGTCAAGGACTATGTGTCCAGGGATGCTAACAGGAGGGGTCGTGAAGAAGCAGAGGAGGTCTGGCAGCTGAAGAGATGGCCGGGTGGTGCTGGTGCCAGGGTCAGGTCGGAGTGGTTGGGCTCATCTGGGCAGGGTCAGGATGTTGTTTAAGGGCATGCTCTCTTGTGCACAAATAAAGGGGTTGATTTTAAAGTGTCTGTATTGTTATATTGTGTTTGAGAATCTGTGTGT
>NW_024474806.1:0-2000 GCF_017654505.1 Polyodon spathula
AATATGTTTGTGTCATTGGTGATTGTATTTTGTGTATTTATTGTATATGGATTGTAGTGATTGTTAAAATGTATATGATTATTGGGAATGATTGCTGTATTTGAATTTATATACAATAAAAAAAAAAAAAAAAAAAAAAAAAAAAAAAAAAATCTGTTCTTATCAGTTTAATATCTGATACGTCCCCCATAGGGGGACCGTCTATATTAAATGGATTTTTGGAAGCGGGAGATGGAAGCGGGGCTTGCTCCGTCCACTCCACGCATCGACCCGGTATTGCAGTACCTCCGGGAACGGTGCCCATTTCTCAGAAAGGTCAAAGAGAGAGAGAGAGAGAGAGAGAGAGAGAGAGAGAGAGAGAGAGAGAGAGAGAGAGAGAGAGAGAGAGAGAGAGAGAGAGCCCCCACCCTCCCCCGCCCCCCTTTCCTGGGACGCGCCCGCGTTTCCCCCCGCTCTTTTTCGTTCTTTTTTTTTTTTTTTTTTTTTTTTTTTCATATTTCATATTCAGGCAGGCCTAACACACGCAGCAGGCCAGTGTAGCAGCAGCAGCAAAGCGCCCTTTCGCCGGGGCGGAACGGCAGATGCGTTTTGGGAGGAGTTCCCTGTTTTTGTTTTGCGTGCGTGGCCTCGCTGCCGCTTGGCAGAGGGGAGGGCCTTTGGGCCTTTGGGCCGGCCGGAAGGGCTCGGCCACCAGCAAAGGCACGCTCCGGCTTCTCTACAGCTCGAATGAACCTTTCGCCTTTTACTAAAGATTTCCGTGGAGAGGAGCATTTACGAGTTCGATCCAATTTTTGGACAGCCCTTCCCCTCAGGGAGGGGCTCCACCTGGAGTTTAAAAGCAGAACGAGCACAGAAAGGGCGGTCGCCCCCGTTGGAGCCCGGCACCTTTCCTTCCTTCCTTCCTTCCTTCCTTCCTCCCTCCGCCCGCCCGAGAAGCAAGTACCACGACTGCTGCGGCGGGCGGCCGCGCCCGGGGCGTTTGGCCAAAACCATTGTGGGCATCGCTTCTCGGCCTCTTGGCTCCGGTCAAGTGTGATCTGTTCTTATCAGGCGAAGGTTAGGTTCTGGATAGGCGTGAGCTGGAAAGAAAATAATTTGTTTTTGAAAATGGAAGAGCGTGGGAAGAATGCCTTGCGGTTTCAGCTCAAGGATTTGACAGGACTGTGGGGAAGGAGGAAGTTTGTTTTGGAGGTCGTTTTTGGGCTGCTGGGACTGGATCCGGAAGATGTCTACTGTCTTAAGGAGATCATCGGACGAGGAAGGTTCGATTTGGTGCTGCAGTCAGAAGAGCTTTGTTTGAAGGTGATGAAGATTTTTGGGGAGAATAAGGAGAATCTGCCTGCTCGTGTTTTTACTTTGGAGCCTCTGTTTCTAAAGGACTGGCGAACGGTGTTTGTGACGATGTCTTGCCCGTTTTTTCCGGTGGAGGATATCACCACAAGTTTGAAAAGAAGGTTTGAGCTGCAGAATGAGGTACCACTGAAAATTATCGACTCAGAAGGTATTTGGAACGGGGTGTGGAAGTACACTGCAAAGCTTTTTGTTAAAGATGGGAAAATGCTTCATGTTTGTCCGGATTTAATGATTGGAGCGGTACGAGGGACAGTATATTATAGAGGACAGCCTAAGGTCTGTTTTAGGTGTAATAGTCCAGGACATTTTGCTGCTGAGTGTAACGAAATTATTTGTAAGAACTGTTACAGGAGCGGACATATTTCAAAAGATTGTCCCAGTGATGTGAGGTGTAATCTTTGTGGATCCGGTGAGCACGTGTATAAGGATTGTCCGAAGAGCACGAAGAGCTATGCTCAAGCAGCAAGAGGTGGAGAGAGAAAGAAAGAGGAGACGAAAGAAAAGAACACTGAGAAAGGGAAAGAACCGGAGGAGAAGGGCACCGGGAAGAACAAAGGAGAGAGTGTTGGGGGAGGAGTCCCCAGAAAAGGAGGCGGAACGGCGGGAAAAACTGGACCCGACCAGACAAAGGAAAGGGGCGGAGAGCC
>NW_024474807.1:0-1000 GCF_017654505.1 Polyodon spathula
GAGAAAGGAGGAGGGAGGAAGCTGTTCTAAAGATGACCAGCAGGGGTCCTCGGAGGAGCACTCTGATGTGGGCCCAATGGAGGGAGTAGAGAGTGAGGTGCTCAGGAAGAGGAAAGAAAGAGATGGAAAGGAGGTAAAGATCACTGATGACCATTCCAGGAAAATGAGAGGAGGGAAGGAAGGTGCACCAGTAGGCCCGAGTTGGGGTGAGGCAATGGAGGAAGAGGAGAGGAAGAATGAAGATAAGGCTGCCCAAAAGAGAGGTGAAGAAAAAGGCATGTCAGAAATTTCAGAGGAGAAGGTAATGAAGGCTGTCTGTGCCAAGGAATATGAAGAACTCATGGCTTGGAAGGAGAGGATGAGGAAGGGGAGGATAACAGAAGCAGAGTGGAAAAGATATGAAGAAGAGAGGCAAAGAGTACTGATTGAAGCGCGGCGGAGAGCGGAGGAGTTGATAAAGAAACATTAGGGAAAGTAGAGGAAGTAAAAGAGTAATTTAGTTTTTGGGGTTTTCAGGGTTTTTGTGAACTTAGAATTTTTTTGAAAAAGGAATAAAAGAAGATTTATTTTTGGGGATTTTTTGAGGATTTTTTGTGGACTTATAATTTTGAAAGGTTTTTATTGGGAAATGTTTGTGTTTGTTTTGTGTATTTTCAGTATTTTTTTTTTTTTGTTTTCCTTTTTTTGTTCCGCCCGCCCGAGAAGCAAAAAAAATTAAAAAAAAAAAAAAAAAAAAAAAAAAAAAAAAAAAAAAAAATCTGTTCTTATCAGTTTAATATCTGATACGTCCCCCATAGGGGGACCGTCTATATTAAATGGATTTTTGGAAGCGGGAGATGGAAGCGGGGCTTGCTCCGTCCACTCCACGCATCGACCCGGTATTGCAGTACCTCCGGGAACGGTGCCCATTTCTCAGAAAGGTCAAAAGAGAGAGAGAGAGAGAGCGAGAGAGAGAGAGAGAGAGAGAGAGAGAGAGAGAGAGAGAGAGAGAGAGAGAGAG
>NW_024474808.1:0-17235 GCF_017654505.1 Polyodon spathula
AGCCCCACCCTCCCCTTTCCTGGGACGCGCCGTTTTCCCGCTCTTTTTTTTTTTTTTTTTTTTTTTTTTTTTTTCATATTTCATATTCAGGCAGGCCTAACACACGCAGCAGGCCAGTGTAGCAGCAGCAGCAAAGCGCCCTTTCGCCGGGGCGGAACGGCAGATGCGTTTTGGGAGGAGTTCCCTGTTTTTGTTTTGCGTGCGTGGCCTCGCTGCCGCTTGGCAGAGGGGAGGGCCTTTGGGCCTTTGGGCCGGCCGGAAGGGCTCGGCCACCAGCAAAGGCACGCTCCGGCTTCTCTACAGCTCGAATGAACCTTTCGCCTTTTACTAAAGATTTCCGTGGAGAGGAGCATTTACGAGTTCGATCCAATTTTTGGACAGCCCTTCCCCTCAGGGAGGGGCTCCACCTGGAGTTTAAAAGCAGAACGAGCACAGAAAGGGCGGTCGCCCCCGTTGGAGCCCGGCACCTTTCCTTCCTTCCTTCCTTCCTTCCTTCCTCCCTCCGCCCGCCCGAGAAGCAAGTACCACGACTGCTGCGGCGGGCGGCCGCGCCCGGGGCGTTTGGCCAAAACCATTGTGGGCATCGCTTCTCGGCCTCTTGGCTCAGATCAAGTGTATGTGGCATGACCGCAGCATTCTGAATATCCAGTGAGAAAGAGAAGGCGCTGGGAGCTGGATACGATGGCCACTGGAAGGAGGATGCAGAACCTGATCCGGTTCCGATGGAGTGAGGTTTTGGAGAAAGAGATTGAAGATCGTCGATGCTGCAGAACTGAAGGATACACCAGGCGGGCGAGAATTCTTCGTGAAGGAGGTGCTCTTAAAAGGACTGAAACTGGAAGTGAAGTCTATTTTTTGTTTCCAGAATTATGAAAAGTTTTTTGATTTGGTTTTGTGCAGTGAGGAGTTGGCTCAAAGTGTTTGGGATACTTACCAGGAGAAGAAAAATGAAAGGCCTTTTTCGATGTATATTGCAGATCCTTTATTTGCAAGGGAAGTTCGGCCTTTGTTTGTTTTCATGTATAACCCATATGTTGGGCAGGAGGAAGTCGCACAGTATGTTGGCCGTTTTTGCGACATTATTTCAGGACCTTTTAAAGTGCTTGACCCTATAGGTATATGGACTGGGAAGTGGAAATTTATTGTGAGGCTGAAGATCTGCAGTTCAAAGGAGGGGGGTATAGTACACCCTCCGGGCCATGTACAGATTGGGGGAAACAGGGGTTTTTTAAGTTACCCTGGGCAACCGCGGAAGTGTTTTAAGTGCGACACTGAAGGGCATGAGGCGAGCGAGTGCAAAGTAATGTTCTGCCAGAAATGCAGGCGGAAAGGGCATGAAGCGATGGACTGTAAAACCCCAAAAAGTTGCAGTATATGTGGAGCACTGGATCACCTGTATAGAGAGAGTGGAAAGCGTGGTATGGGTGGTGAGAGAGCAAGTGAGGGTGGTGATGGTGCAAAGAATGATGGGAGTGGAGAAGGAAAGAGTGGAGGTGGGAGTGGTATGGATGGTGAGCGAGCAAAGGAGGGTGGTGATGGTGCAAAGAAAGATGGGAGTGGAAAGGGAATGAGTGGAGGGAGTAAAGGGGGGAGTGATGTAAGTAAGGACGGTGGTGTGGTGAGAGTGGTGGGGAATATGAGTGGTGGAGGGGGTATGAGTGGTAAGGAAGTGAAAGGGGGTGGAGGTGTGGGTGTAGGTGGTGGTGGTGAAGGTGATGGTGGGGCGGACAAGGTGCAAGAGGGTGAGGCGATGGAGGAAACGGAGAGTGGAGTTAAAGAAAAAGCGGAAGGACAGAGAACCTGGAGCCGGGAGCAGGAGTGAGGAGAGTGCCAACGAGGGTGTAGCTGGGCCCAGCTGGTATGAAAGCGTGGAAGAAAGGAGGAAATGAGGAAAAGAAGAAGAGTACCCTTGAAGAGGAAACTGGAACGTACGAGGGATTTTGAGGGAAGATGGTAATACAAATGGAAAGAAAAGGAGGGATAATTTAATGCTTTAAGTCTTTGTACTGGAGGGAGTTTTTTGAGTTAATGGCTTGGAAGGAGAGATTGTTGAAGGGGGTGATAACGGAGGCAGAGGTTAAAAAATACAGGACAGAGAGGAACAGAGTTTTGTTATGATGCAAGATGGAAAGATGAAGAGCAAAGAAAGGGGATTAAAAGAAGTAAAGAGGTTTAAAAGAAAGTTTTTTGGTTTTGTGTTGAATATGATTTTTGAGTTGAGAAATGGATGTTGGAATGAAGAGTGGGAGTGGGAATAAAAGATTGTTTTTTGTTTTTTGTTGTTGAAATATTTGATGTTGCATATGTTTAAATTTGGAAAATTGAAATGTTGGATTTTGGAAAATTGATGGCTCTGTTATTTTTGAAGAATTAATGTATTGTGTGTTTTTTTGTTGTTATTTTGATTATGCTAAATGTTTTTGTAATGAAATGTTTTTTGTCTTTTTGTTTTTGTTGATGGTTTTGGGTTATGTAAGTTTTGTTAGTCGTGTTTTTTTTTCAAAGGGTCTGTTTTTTATTGTAAAGTTCTTTATGACTTCGATAATGTGACTGTTTTTGTTCTGTATTGTATTTAGTGGTTTGATTATGTATGAGTATGTTTTTTCTTTGTTTAATGAAAAAAAATAAAAAAAAAAAAAAAAAAAAAAAAATCTGTTCTTATCAGTTTAATATCTGATACGTCCCCCATAGGGGGACCGTCTATATTAAATGGATTTTTGGAAGCGGGAGATGGAAGCGGGGCTTGCTCCGTCCACTCCACGCATCGACCCGGTATTGCAGTACCTCCGGGAACGGTGCCCATTTCTCAGAAAGGTCAAAAGAGAGAGAGAGAGAGAGAGAGAGAGAGAGAGAGAGAGAGCGAGAGAGAGAGAGAGAGAGAGAGAGAGAGAGAGAGAGAGAGCCCCACCCTCCCCTTTCCTGGGACGCGCCGTTTTCCCGCTCTTTTCGTTCTTTTTTTTTTTTTTTTTTTTTTTTTTTTTTTTTTCATATTTCATATTCAGGCAGGCCTAACACACGCAGCAGGCCAGTGTAGCAGCAGCAGCAAAGCGCCCTTTCGCCGGGGCGGAACGGCAGATGCGTTTTGGGAGGAGTTCCCTGTTTTTGTTTTGCGTGCGTGGCCTCGCTGCCGCTTGGCAGAGGGGAGGGCCTTTGGGCCTTTGGGCCGGCCGGAAGGGCTCGGCCACCAGCAAAGGCACGCTCCGGCTTCTCTACAGCTCGAATGAACCTTTCGCCTTTTACTAAAGATTTCCGTGGAGAGGAGCATTTACGAGTTCGATCCAATTTTTGGACAGCCCTTCCCCTCAGGGAGGGGCTCCACCTGGAGTTTAAAAGCAGAACGAGCACAGAAAGGGCGGTCGCCCCCGTTGGAGCCCGGCACCTTTCCTTCCTTTCCTTCCTTCCTTCCTTCCTTCCTCCCTCCCTCCGCCCGCCCGAGAAGCAAGTACCACGACTGCTGCGGCGGGCGGCCGCGCCCGGGGCGTTTGGCCAAAACCATTGTGGGCATCGCTTCTCGGCCTCTTGGCTCAGATCAAGTGTGTGGGTGTAGAGTCACAGCACTGGTCGGAGCTTGGCTGAGATCAAGGCGTTCCCTTAGAATCTAGGTTAAGGATTCGGGAGATGAAAATGAAAATGGAAAAGAAAATGGATTAGAAATGGTTCTTGCAGTTTTGGAATGGACTGGGTTATGGCTATGGAAATGGAAATGGTTTTGGATGCACAGTTTTTGGAATGGACTGGGATAAGATTTTGATTATGGATATGGATATGGTTGTGAAGAAACGGATTTGAATTAGGAAAGGACTGGATGAAGATTTTGGATTTTTTTTTTTTTGATTTGCATAGATTTCATATTTCATAAAGGGACAGGATGAAGATATGGATTTGGATCATGGAAGGCAGCAGGAGCAAAGCGCCCTTTCGCCGGGGCGGAACGGCAGAATGGACAGGAAGAAGATTTGGATTTTGGAAGGATCTGGAAGTAGGGCCTTTGGGCCTTTGGGCCGGCCGGAAGGGCTCGGACCAGCAAAGGCACGCTCCGGCTTCTCTACAGCTCGAATAAACCTTTCGCCTTTTACTAAAGATTTCCGTGGAGAGGAGCATTTACGAGTTCGATCCAATTTTTGGACAGCCCTTCCCCTCAGGGAGGGGCTCCACCTGGAGTTTAAAAGCAGAACGAGCACAGAAAGGGCGGTCGCCCCCGTTGGAGCCCGGCACCTTTCCTTCCTTGTTCCTTCCTTCCTTCCTCCCTCCGCCCGCCCGAGAAGCAAGTACCACGACTGCTGCGGCGGGCGGCCGCGCCCGGGGCGTTTAATAAAACCATTGTGGGCAAAAAAAAAAAAAAAAAAAAAAAAAATCAAGTGTAGTATCTGTTCTTATCAGTTTAATATCTGATACGTCCCCCATAGGGGGACCGTCTATATTAAATGGATTTTTGGAAGCGGGAGATGGAAGCGGGGCTTGCTCCGTCCACTCCACGCATCGACCCGGTATTGCAGTACCTCCGGGAACGGTGCCCATTTCTCAGAAAGGTCAAAAGAGAGAGAGAGAGAGAGAGAGAGAGAGAGAGAGAGAGAGAGAGAGAGAGAGAGAGAGAGAGAGAGAGAGAGAGAGAGCCCCACCCTAACCCCCCTTTCCTGGGACGCGCCGTTTTCCCGCTCTTTTCGTTCTTTTTTTTTTTTTTTTTTTTTTTTTCATATTTCATATTCAGGCAGGCCTAACACACGCAGCAGGCCAGTGTAGCAGCAGCAGCAAAGCGCCCTTTCGCCGGGGCGGAACGGCAGATGCGTTTTGGGAGGAGTTCCCTTTTTTTGTTTTTGCGTGGCCTCGCTGCCGCTTGGCAGAGGGGAGGGCCTTTGGGCCTTTGGGCCGGCCGGAAGGGCTCGGCCACCAGCAAAGGCACGCTCCGGCTTCTCTACAGCTCGAATGAACCTTTCGCCTTTTACTAAAGATTTCCGTGGAGAGGAGCATTTACGAGTTCGATCCAATTTTTGGACAGCCCTTCCCCTCAGGGAGGGGCTCCACCTGGAGTTTAAAAGCAGAACGAGCACAGAAAGGGCGGTCGCCCCCGTTGGAGCCCGGCACCTTTCCTTCCTTCCTTCCTTCCTTCCTTCCTTCCTTTCCTTCCTCCCTCCGCCCGCCCGAGAAGCAAGTACCACGACTGCTGCGGCGGGCGGCCGCGCCCGGGGCGTTTGGCCAAAACCATTGTGGGCATCGCTTCTCGGCCTCTTGGCTCAGATCAAGTGTATGTGGCATGACCGCAGCATCCTGAGGATCCAATAGGGAGAGAAGGCGCTGGGAGCGGAATACGATGGCGACTGGAAGGAAATGGATTTTTGGATCCGGGAGATGGAAGTGAGGTTTTGGAGAAAGAACTCCACGCGTCGATGCTGCGGAATTGCAGGACCACCGGGAACGGTGAATTCTTTCTCAGAAAGGTCAAAAGGAGAGAAATTTGGAGGTGAAGTCTATTTAAAGTTTCCAGAGGCGTCCTATGAGAGAGTTTTTTGATTTGGTTTTGTGCAGTGAAGAGAGGCTCAGAGTGTTTGGGATACTTACCAGGAGAAGAAAGAGATGAAAGGCCTTTTTCGATGTATATTGCAGATCCCTTTTTGCAAGGGAAGTTCGGCCTTTGTTTGTTTTCATGTATAACCCATATGTTGGGCAGGAGGAAGTCGCACAGTATGTTGGCCGTTTTTGCAGACATTATTTCGGGACCTTTTAAAGTGCTTGACCCTATAGGTTTATGGACTGGGAAGTGGAAATTTTTTGTGAGGCTGAAGATGCTGCAGTTCAAAGGAGGGGGGTATAGTACACCCTCCGGGCCGGCCGTACAGATTGGGGGAAACAGGGGTTTTTTAAGTTACCCTACAGCCGCGAAAGTGTTTTAAGTGATAACACTGGAAGGGCATGAGGCGAGCGAGTGCCAAGTAATGTTCTGCCAGAAATGCAGGCGAAAAGGGCATGAAGCGATGGACTGTAAAACCCCAAAAAGTTGCAGTATGTGTGGAGCACTGGATCACCTGTATAGAGAGTGTGGAAAGCGTGGTATGGGTGGTGAGAGAGCAAGTGAGGGTGGTGATGGTGCAAAGAATGATGGGAGTGGAGAAGAAAAGAGTGGAGGTGGGACTGGTATGGATGGTGAGCGAGCAAAGGAGGGAGGTGATGGTGCAAAGAAAGATGGGAGTGGAAAGGGAATGAGTGGAGGGAGTAAAGGGGGTAGTGATGTAAGTAAGGAAGGTATCTGTTCTTATCAGTGGTGGAGGGGGTATCTGATACGTCCCCCATAGGGGGAGGTGTCTATATTAAATGGATGGTTGTGAAGCGGGAGATGGAAGCGGGGCTTGCTCATTCCAGTCCAGGCATCGACCCGGAGATTGAAATAAAGAAAAAGCGGAAGGACAGAGAACCTGGAGCCGGGAGCAGGAGTGAGGAGAGTGCCAACGAGGGTGCAGCTGAGCCCAGCTGGTATGAGAGCGAGAGAGAGAGGAGAGAGGAAAAGAAGAGGAGACCCATTAAGAGGACTGGAACCGAGGGATTTGGAGGGAAAAATAATGGAAGAAAAGGAGGATAATTTAATGCGGAGTTTTTGTAGGAGGGAGTTTTTTTTTTTAATTTTTTTTCAGGAGAGATTGTTGAAGGGGGTGATAACAGAGGCAGCAGGCCAAAAAAGCAGCAACAGAAAGGAATAGAGTTTTGGAACGTGCAGATGGTTTTGGGAAGAGTTCCCTGTTTTTGTTTTGCGTGCGTGGTAAAGCTGTTTAAAAGCAAAGGGGAGGGCCTTTGGGGATATGATTTTTGAGCCGGCCGGAAGGGCTCGGCCACCAGAAAAGTGCACGCTGGCTTCTCTAAAGCTGAATTTTGTTTTTGTTTACTAAAGATTTCCGTGGAGAGGAGCATTTACGAGTTCGATCCAATTTTTGACAGCCCTTCCATTCAGGGAGGGGCTCCACCTGGAGTTTAAAAGCAGAACGAGCAATGAAAGGGCGGTCGCCCCCGTTGGATTTTGCACCTTTCCTCCTTCCTTCCTTCCTTCCTGTCCTTTTGTTTTCCCTTGTTTTTGAATGTTTTTGTTTGTTTTTTGTTTTTACCACGACTGCTGCGGCGGGCGGCCGCGCCCGGGGCGTTTGGCCAAAACCATTGTGGGCATTTGAAAAAAAAAAAAAAAAAAAAAAAAAAAAAAAAAAATCTGTTCTTATCAGTTTAATATCTGATACGTCCCCCATAGGGGGACCGTCTATATTAAATGGATTTTTGGAAGCGGGAGATGGAAGCGGGGCTTGCTCCGTCCACTCCACGCATCGACCCGGTATTGCAGTACCTCCGGGAACGGTGCCCATTTCTCAGAAAGGTCAAAAAGAGAGAGAGAGAGAGAGAGAGAGAGAGAGAGCGAAGAGAGAGAGAGAGAGAGAGAGAGAGAGAGAGAGAGAGAGAGACGCCCCACCTCCCCTTTCCTTTCCTGGGACGGCGCCGTTTTCCCGCAAAAGCTCTCGCTCTCTTCTTTTCCCTTTCCCCTTTCCTGGGACGCGCCGTTTTTTTTTTTCGTTTTTTTTTTTTTTTTTTTTTTTTCATTTTTTTTTTCATATTTCATATTCAGGCAGGCCTAACACACGCAGCAGGCCAGTGTAGCAGCAGCAGCAAAGCGCCCTTTCGCCGGGGCGGAACGGCAGATGCGTTTTGGGAGGAGTTCCCTGTTTTTGTTTTGCGTGCGTGGCCTCGCTGCCGCTTGGCAGAGGGGAGGGCCTTTGGGCCTTTGGGCCGGCCGGAAGGGCTCGGCCACCAGCAAAGGCACGCTCCGGCTTCTCTACAGCTCGAATGAACCTTTCGCCTTTTACTAAAGATTTCCGTGGAGAGGAGCATTTACGAGTTCGATCCAATTTTTGGACAGCCCTTCCCCTCAGGGAGGGGCTCCACCTGGAGTTTAAAAGCAGAACGAGCACAGAAAGGGCGGTCGCCCCCGTTGGAGCCCGGCACCTTTCCTTCCTTCCTTCCTTCCTTCCTTCCTTCCCTCCGCCCGCCCGAGAAGCAAGTACCACGACTGCTGCGGCGGGCGGCCGCGCCCGGGGCGTTTGGCCAAAACCATTGTGGGCATCGCTTCTCGGCCTCTTGGCTCGATCAAGGGTTGCGATCGGTGGTGTATTGCGGATAGTGCAATTGTAGATTGTCTTGTTAAGTAATTTTTTTTTCTTCTTTTTGTTGTGCAGGTGCCCCGGAGGTGTTTTCTTTTCTTGGAGGGAAAGGTCAAGAAGGAGCAGAGCAGGAGGCAGTTTTTTTTCTACGGGGGTAGGGCCCTTTGGGGCTGGCTTCCTTCTTTTTTCTTTTTTTGGTGGTTTTTATTTAGACTAGAATGTCTTTTTCTAGGTTTGGAGTGAGGCGGCACTGTTGTGTGCGCTTTAGTTTAAAACAGTGTTTTAGAGAGGGAAATGGGAAGACTGAACTGACAAGGTTTGAGTTTAGTAAAAATGTGTTGCAAAGGACTCTGGGATTTAGTGCAGGTGAGATTTTTTGTCTCATTCCGTTGACTAATGGCTTTTCTTGGGATGTTAGTTTTGTAAATGATACAAGCTTTAGGAAATTTTGGAGAGTAAGGGATGAATTGGGGTCTAATGAGGTGTTGGAGAAATTCGAAGTTGAAGCTTTAACAGATAACTCTGTGAAAACAGTGATTGTTAGAATGTTCAATGAAACCGTATCCGAACAAGATGTGAATACCTGGATAGCAAGGTATTGCGTGGTTAAAAGGAGTGCTGTGAGAGTGCTGGACTCAGATCAGATTTGGAATGGTTCATGGAGGATTCTGGTAAAGCTTTATGATAGTGCTACAGGGTATGGTGGGTTTAGACACATCCCGTCGGATATAACCTTGGGACCAAATAGAGGGTTTGTGTTTATCAGGGCCAACCAAAGTTGTGCAGGAAGTGTGGTGAGATGGGGCACCTGGCAGTGGTTTGCAAGAAGGAAATTTGTGGAGTTTGTAAGGAGGTGGGACACTCTTCAATGGATTGTGTAAGCGAGAGAAGATGTAACCTGTGTGGAAAGGAGGGTCATTTGTTTAGAGACTGCCCACAATCCTTTGCAAACAGGACGAGAGCAGGGAGGGTTCAGGATATGACTGGTGTGGGAACTAAGAACACTGTAAATGTGGATGTGGATGCAGAGGTGGAAAGGAATGACCAAATTGTCGTAAACCTGAATGTGGATTTGTCTAGTGATTTAGCCGTATCGCCATTTTCTACAGAGAGTGTTGAGTTAGAGGAAGAGGCCTGTGAGGGTGCCGGTGTGCTGAGTTGTTCGGAGGTGATTGGAGGAGAGGGAGAGGGCGTGTCTGAGAGTCAAGGGGTTGTGCCTGAAACACCGATGAGTGAAGAAGAGGGGGGTGAAGTAAGGGGGGACCTTGTGGTTGGTGGAGAGATGGGTGGGAATGAGTTTGGAGAAGAGAAAGGTGGGATGGGTGGAGTGAAGGAGGCTGGGAATAAGCCTGGTGTGAGTGTTGGGGAAGGATCAAAAGAAGACAAGACTGCAAAGGAGACTGAGAATGTGAATAATAATGAAGCTGTACAAAGAGGGAGGAGTGCTACAGTGGGTGAGAGGGAGAGGGGGAATAGGAGTGAGTCTGGTGGGAGAGGGGGGAGTGTTGAAAGGGGGGAAGCTGGTGTTAGGTATATCAGGAGTCGACAGAGAAGTGCTAGTGTGATTGAGGTTATGGATGTGGAAAAGGCAACTGACAAAAGGAAAATAGAGAAGTGGGAGTTGGCACAAAGCCAAAAAAACAAAGAAGACGAAAAATAAGGATGAGAGTAGTGAGTCTGAGCAGGATGAGGAGCGGGAAAGGGGAGAAAGGAGTGGTGCTTCTTTCTTGCTCCCTGGTTTTTCTCCGAGCAGTGAGATAGGATCCCCTATTTTTGATGGGGGAGCGAGAGATTTTGGGAGTGAAAGTGTGTATGAGAATGTGGATGATTTTGTTGAGGCAATGAGTATGAGTAAAAGCAAGTAGTTTTTTGTTTGATATGGCAGTACAAATCTTTCTCTTTCTTGATGCTGCTGATAACAACTTTAAACGTGAGAAGTGTGAAGAGTGAAGGAAGATGCAAAACGGTTTTACATTTCCTTGGAACAGTCAATACTGATGTTGTGTTTTTGCAAGAATGTGGATTATCCTTCCAAGATAACTATGTGGGTATGGAGAGAATGTGGGTACATGGCGAGTCTGTCTGGTCAGGAGGGAATGGCTGTAAAGCAGCTGGAGTAGGGATTCTTTTCAAAAACAGGAATTTTGTGATGGAGAGTAAGGAAGTGATAGAATGTGGGAGAATGCTGGTTGTGGATGTGAAGTACCTGGGGAAAGCATTGCGTTTTATTAATGTGTATGCATCCCCAGATAAGGAAGAAAGATTTGAACTGTTTAAGAAAATAAGGAAGCTTTTAGATACAACACGTGTGTGTATTTTGGCCGGGGACTTTAACACAGTGTTAAAGGCATCGGATAGAAGGACGAACCCTGAGGGAGTTAAACTAGATAAAACATCAATAGTTTTGAATGAACTCGTGACAGATTTTAGGCTTCTAGATGTCTTGAAAGCTGTGAAACCCGGTGAGAATGTGTACACATGGGTGAGTGATGATGGAACAAAAGCTTCTAGAATAGACTTTATTTTTTCTTCAAACAGTGTGCGGTGGGATAAGTGTGATGTAGTGCCTGCGTTCTTTACTGACCATTGTATGGTGACTGCTAGGATGGGAATGGAGGGGGTGTGTGAGGTGGGGAAGGGAGTATGGAAGCTGAATGTGGAGCTGTTAGAGGATGAAAGGTTGGGGAGAAAGTTTAAACGTAGGTATGAAGAGTGGCAGACTGTGAAGGATATGTATGGGTCAGTAAGTGAATGGTGGGAGTGTGTGAAAGAGAGAATCAAAAAGTTCTTTGTGACAGAAGGTAAAATCAGGGCAGCCAAAGGAAGGAAGAGAATAAATGGGTTGCAATGTAGACTGGAACATCTGGTCAAATTGCAAAGGCAGGGGTTTCCAGTGAACGATGACATAAAGGAAATAAAAAGCAAATTGAAAGAGTTGTTTGAGAAGCGGTGCAAAGCCGTGATGTTTAGAAGTAAAGTGCAATATATTGAAGAAAATGAGAAATGTACCAGGTTTTTTTATAAAAAGATTGTGGACAAGAAAAAGGCAATGACTGGCCTGAAAGATGAAGATGGCAGTATTAAAAAAGACACCAAAGGAATGATGGAGGTGGTGGAGGATTTTTATAGTGCTCTATATAGGGAGAAAAATACTGAAGGGAATGTGATGGATGAATTTTTGGAGGAGTTGGACTGTGTGGTGGATGGAGGGGAAAGTTTGGAAAAACCTTTAGATCTGAAGGAAGTGACAGAGGCAATGAAGTCCTTTAAATTGGGGAAAGCGCCTGGTAGAGATGGCTTGCCAAGGGAGTTTTACTCCAAATTTTGGGAAATAGTAGGTCCTGATATTCTAATGGTTTATAATGAAGTTATAGCTGTGGGGGAAATGCCGCCCTCTTTTAGGGAGGGGATCATTACCCTTATTTTCAAAAAGAACAGCAGGGAGGAGTTGAAAAATTGGAGACCAATAAGTCTATTAAATGTCGATTATAAGTGCTTGGCAAAGATTTTAACATCAAGGATGAAAACGGTGATTGACAGTGTAATCCACCTGGACCAGACCTGTGCTGTACCAGGGCGGAGGATAACGGACAGCCTCATTTTGTTAAGAGATTCTGTGTTTTATGCCCGTGATAGAAATTATCCTTTGTGTGTTTTGAATCTGGACCTGGAGAAAGCCTACGACAGAGTCTCGCACAAGTTTATGTTAAGGGTGTTAGGCAAAATGGGGTTTCCGGCGAGTGTAGTGAAATGGGTGGGTTTGCTGTACAAGAACATACAGAGTAGAGTCTTAGTTAATGGGGTCCTCTCAAAAGTTGTCCCAATTAAATGTGGTGTGCGGCAAGGCTGCCCTTTATCACCGATTCTGTTTATCTGCTGTTTGGAACCTTTGGTCAATATTTTAAGAAAAGATCAAAGTGTCAAAGGAATGTCTGTACCAGGGGGTGGTGGGAGAATGGTAAAAATTCTGGCATACATGGATGATGTAACTGTCTTATGTAGCGACAGAAGGTCAATTAGAAGGACCCTTTGGCACACAGAAAGATATGGTCTAGCATCAGGGGCAAAGCTGAACAAAGAAAAATCTGAGTGTATGTTTTATGGTAATTGGCCAGAGGCTCCAGACAGTGATGTATGTGTTAAAACTGATTCTATCAAGGTTTTAGGTTTGAAGTTTGATAGCACAGGATCTGGTCAGCTGAACTGGGTGGATGTAGGGGCGAGAGTGTCACAGAAGCTAGGATTATGGTCGCTTAGAAATCTGACAATGGAAGGAAAGGTTCTGGTCTTAAAATCTACAATTTTGCCCATGCTGTTTTACATCGCGGTTGTGTTCCCTCCAACAACACATGTCTTGAAGATTTTGAATAGGACTTTGTTTTGTTTCTTTTGGGGGTCAAAGAGTGAGAAAGTAAGGAGAAATGTTGTGGTTAAAAATGCCCTTTTAGGAGGCAAACAGTTTCCAGATATAAATTTGGTTCTAATTGCAAAGTATGTCGTTTTACACGTGCATATGTGTTTGCTTGGAAAATGTACAGCTGCTTTGTTTTTGAGGTTCTATATGGGAGCAATGTTAAGGTCCTTTAAAATGTATAATGTTCCGTTAACAGTACCAACAGTTTGGGAAATGCCTTTCAACTTCTCACTGATTAAAGATTTTATTGTTAAGAATGAATTAAAGAATATAGAGAAAGAGTACTGGGAGGACTATAGGAAGGTGGTCAGACTTGTTCAGAGCAAGGATACTATCTGTCCTGTCAGGTGGTACACCGCAGATCAGGTGGAAAGGATTTGGATAGAGGTTGCCCATCCAAGGCTCTTGACTATACATAGGGACTTGGCCTGGCTGATAGCCCATGAGGCCTTGCCAGTCAGACAAATGATGCACAGACGGCAAATGGCGAAGACTCCTAGATGCCCTCGTCAGGGTTGTGGAGCGGAAGAATCAGCTGAGCATCTGTTGGTTAATTGCAGCTTCGCACAACATGTTTGGGCTGAGGCTGACACCTTTGTAAAAGAATATTGTGAAGGAGAGACAGTAAATGAGCCCATGATATTATATGGGAAACATAATGAAAAGATGAGCAAGAACAAGTGGTATGTGTTGTGGGCAATACTGAACTCCTTTAAGGACGCAATATGGAGAGCAAGAAATGTTCTGGTTTTTAGGAATGCTCAGCTCTCAAGTTCGGACTGCGTGAGGCTGGCTTTGAGCATCCTAAAGGATTATGAAATCAAAGATCGTCGGGAGTCGGGGAAGCAGAAGGCGGAACAAATGTGGAAGGTGGGAAAGTGGATTGGTGGGCAATGGGCTGTTGGCATTGGTTAGTGTTTCTGGGTGTTTTCAAGGGTTTTGGATGAGGAGGTTATTTAGGAAGGGCAAAGGTTTTTCTTGCTTTGAACAAAGCTGAATCGCTACTGTTATAGTTTTTTTTTGATTAAGTGTATTTGTTGTAATGTCCTTTGTGTGATTTGATTTGTACAGTGAAAGGTACTGCATGGAAAGATTATTTTTTGTGTGTGGATCCTGGCTACTGGAGTGGTCTGAACGCAGTATAGATGTTTCAGTTTTGTTTGGACTGTAATGAATGTAATATGGAAAGATTTGTGGAAGGAAGTGTTATTGTTTTTGACAAGTATTGGAATGTTTTGGACTATGGGATGTTTTTGTTTTTGTAAATAGTATGGTTATTGTAACCATAAATGTGATGTATTCATATTGCAATGAATTAATAAATTAATAAAAAAAATAAAAAAAAAAAAAAAAAAAAAAAAAAAAATCTGTTCTTATCAGTTTAATATCTGATACGTCCCCCATAGGGGGACCGTCTATATTAAATGGATTTTTGGAAGCGGGAGATGGAAGCGGGGCTTGCTCCGTCCACTCCACGCATCGACCCGGTATTGCAGTACCTCCGGGAACGGTGCCCATTTCTCAGAAAGGTCAAAGAGAGAGAGAGAGAGAGAGAGAGAGAGAGAGAGAGAGAGAGAGAGAGAGAGAGAGAGAGAGAGAGAGAGAGAGAGAGAGAGAGAGAGAGCCCCACCCTCCCTCCCTCCCTCCCCACCTCCCCTTTCCTGGGACGCGCCGTTTTCCCGCTCTTTTCGTTTTTTTTTTTTTTTTTTTTTTTTTTTTTTTTTTTTTTTTTCATATTTCATATTCAGGCAGGCCTAACGCACGCAGCAGGCCAGTGTAGCAGCAGCAGCAGCAGCAGCAGCAAAGCGCCCTTTCGCCGGGGCGGAACGGCAGATGCGTTTTGGGAGGAGTTCCCTGTTTTTGTTTTGCGTGCGTGGCCTCGCTGCCGCTTGGCAGAGGGGAGGGCCTTTGGGCCTTTGGGCCGGCCGGAAGGGCTCGGCCACCAGCAAAGGCACGCTCCGGCTTCTCTACAGCTCGAATGAACCTTTCGCCTTTTACTAAAGATTTCCGTGGAGAGGAGCATTTACGAGTTCGATCCAATTTTTGGACAGCCCTTCCCCTCAGGGAGGGGCTCCACCTGGAGTTTAAAAGCAGAACGAGCACAGAAAGGGCGGTCGCCCCCGGTTGGAGACCCGGCACACCTGCCCGGCACCTTCTTCCTTTCCTTCCTTCCTTCCTTCCTTCCTTCCTCCCTCCGCCCGCCCGAGAAGCAAGTACCACGACTGCTGCGGCGGGCGGCCGCGCCCGGGGCGTTTGGCCAAAACCATTGTGGGCATCGCTTCTCGGCCTCTTGGCTCAGATCGAGTGTGTGGCTCGTCCGCAGTTTGATTTGGAAGCGATCGGTAAGGTATCGGTAAGGTAAACGGGAGCAGCGTTGGTTGCTGGTAGCTGTGGTCTGGGTAGGAGAGGACTAGGGCAGGCGGCAGTCCAGGAGCCAGGTTGTTGAGCAGGTAAGGGGGACCCTTTGAGGGCACCTTATCTGCTGTTTTTCGTTTTCTTTTTCATAGGTTGATACCTTGCTTTTTTTGGCCTTGGCTAAATTTAAAACTTAAGCTTTCTTTTTTGTGGGAGAAGGTGTTTATATAGTTAAAATGGCGGCCTCGAGGTTTGCGGCACGTCGTTTTAATTGTATAAGGATTTCCTTGAAGGAGCAGGAGAGAGGAGAGGGGCAGGAGGTTGAATTTAATAGGCTTGAGTTCTCTAGGTCTGTGTTACAGAATAAATTGGGATTCAAGCCAGATCAACTCAATTGTATTATTACTGTGGGGAAGGGAAACACTTGGGATGTGAGTTTTAGGGAGGTGAGTGATTTGCAGAAATGTCACCGGTTGTTTATTTTAGGGAAAGATGACCATCAGTTGAGTAGGTTTCATGTGACTACCTTGACTGATGTTGCTAGGAGGGTGGTGATTGTGAGGATGGGTTCGGAGACTGTGCAGGGAGAGGATGTGTGTATATGGCTGAGAAAGTATTGTTTGGTGCATGGGGGTGCAGAGAAAGTGAGGGATAGTGATGGGGTATGGAATGGTGCATGGAGAGTGCGTGTAAGTCTGTTGCCAGATCCGAATGGGTATGAGGGGTATAGGGCCATCCCCTCTGAAATAGTGCTGGGGATGGATAGGGGTTATGTACATTATTTTGGGCAACCCAAATTGTGTCGAAGGTGTGGGGCAATGGGTCACTTGGCGGCGGGGTGCACAAAAATTATGTGTTATGTTTGTAAAGGTGAGGGGCATGTGGCGAGCGAGTGTCAGGAGAAAAGGAAGTGTAGCTTATGTGACAGTACTGAGCACCTTTTTATGCACTGTCCGGCCTCCTTTGCTAACAAAGCAAAGAGAAATGAAGAGAGGGAGAGAGAGCAGAGGGAAAGGGAGAGGGAGCAGAGGGAGGGGGAGAGGGAGCAGAGGAGAGGACTGATAGCACGTCGCCCGCGTCCTCCTTTGCTGCTCGGAACAGAGGCTCGTCTCGTTCCCTGGCGACCTTGCCCTGCCTCGCAGACTACGCCCCGTCCCTTCCCTCCACGCCGCGGCGCCAACAGAGGCCCGATGTACACATCTCAGCTTCTCCTGACTTCCCTGCCCCTGTCCGTAGACCATCCGCCTACACTGCGGTCGATCAAGCAGAGAGGAAGTGAGGGGGAGGAGGAGATGGATCAGGGGGACGGACAGAAGGAGCAGCAGGGGGTTTCCTTGGCAGTAGATCTGCAGGTTACATCTTCAGAAGAGGACAGTGGGGGGCTCGGAGAGGGGTCGAATAAGAGTGAGGGGGAGGTGGGTCCCTCAGGTACCCAGGACGAGACCCCTATCCCATGTGGCCAGATGCATCCAAGGGGATATGTGGTGAGTGATGTAGAGAGTGGATCGGAGGGGGAGTCTAGTGAAGAGGAGATAGAGGTGGGAGGAGAGCTAGATGAGGAACAAATGGAGCAGGAGAGAGCTTCGGGGAAAAGGAAATTGGAGAAAGGAGAAGATGTAAGAGGTGGTATGAAAGTGGGGAAAAGAGGGAAAAAGGGAATAAAAGAGGACAGTAAGCATGCTAGGCCGGGAGCTCCGGTGTCTCCTGGTTCTGACTCCTCGGTACTGAGTGACAGGTCTTATGGTGGGAGGGGTGTTGACCCTGGGGGCACCTCTTTTTTAGACGATGATAACGTACAGCAGTTCTCAGATAGCGTGGGGATGGAGCCAAGTAAAATGTAATGGTTATGTTGTCACACCTTTTGTTGTTCCACATGGCGCTCATAATAGCTACAGTGAATGTGAGGAGTGTGGTGAGCAAGGTCAGGTGCAAAGCTGTTTTAGAGTGGCTAGCAGATATTGATGCAGATGTGTTCTTTTTGCAAGAGTGTGGGATTGGGTTTAGAAAAGAATATAGAGAGTTGGAAAGCATGTGGCTGAAAGGTGAATCAGTGTGGTCGGGGACAGATGAAAATAAGAATGCGGGGGTGGCAATACTGTTTAAAAATAATAAGTGTGTAATTAAAGAGAGAAGTGTGTTGCAGGATGGGAGGGTTGTGATGGTGAGAGTGGTTTGTAATAAACAAGAGTTTAAACTGGTGAATGTGTATGCGCCTGTGGAGAAACACCAGAGGGTTGAACTGTTGGGACTGGTGAGGATGGAGCTTAGTTCATCCATACCGGTAGTGATGGGTGGTGACTGGAATTGTGTGAGGAGTGGGAGTGACAGGAAGGCTGGGAA